>NC_086323.1:54009547-54309547 GCF_036172605.1 Pelobates fuscus
GAATATTGACACTCGCAATAGTTTAGTGGAAATGAGAAAATCACTTGTTTTCTTAATCCCTTAAGGATACATGACAGAAATGTTCTGTCACGTTTGCCTTTTACTTCTGAAGCTGTGTCCTTAACCCTTTAAGGACACATGATGGAAATATTCCGTCATGATTCCCTTTTATTCCAGAAGTTGTGTCCTTAACGGGTTAAGTGGATATGTATGGGTGGTCTCTGAGGGATTCTAACAACAGCCAGTTTTGAGTTGTATTAGAGCGGTCTACCATGAGTGTGATGGCCTTCACCATTAGTAACTGCAGTAGATGGACAATGTGACAGACCTTACACTGTTGTTCACTGTGCACTGTGATAATCATGGCAAAAGTTCAAGGTCATTATAACGATTTAGTTTGTATTAAAATGCTATGAAGTTTTTTTTATATGGGGCCATTTCTTTTGCGCTAACATTCTACCTCTCCAATACTAGCACCAGTGATAAATGCACAATTATGATAAAGATATGATAGAACATTTTATGTCTTGCGAAAGCATGTTAGTGCGTAAGTGTGATTTATTGCACTGGGCTTCCAGCCTCTTTTAGCATTAAATCATGAAAACAACACTGGCACCACATGGTATATTGAATTGTTCACCCTAGGACTGTAGGCCACATATAATTCTTGACACATACGGTATGTATATTTCAATACAGGTTTATATACTAAATTCAATACTCCAGGAGCCAATAACTAGGATTAACGGAGGTTGAAATAGCCGAGCTGAGATAAGAACGTAGTTGGAGAAATTTGACCAATCCAAGTTTTTCTATTTGGACCTAAACTAGAGTTTAGAGAATAACCTTGATTAGTTATTTACTACAACGACTCACCTTTCAGGTTGCTGAGTATACCCTCAATTTCATAGAAGGTGCTGTTCCCGGTTCGTAACGCTTGTTCGGCTTTGGTCTTTGCAACATTTACTCGTGAGAGGTACTGATCTGCCAACTGCAAGACAACCAGAAGAATCAAAGTGTGACAAGATGTACGTTACTATTTGTATTGTCTTAAACTCACAGCATTCCCAATACCTGCAATATTTTGGTGACTATGAAAACAGTACTTGATACGTTACAGCCACACGCAAGGTTAAACCTTTCGGTGATATTACAGTATTTCCTTATAATATCCACTATCGATGTCTTTAGAGGACTTTCTTACCAATTTACTCTCCCGTCCTTCCTGGAGCTTCTGTTCTGATTCCAGCTCCCAGGCGTTAATTTTCGTCTGAAGTTCTTTAGTCTGAGATATTTCTCTATCGACAGATTCCTTGATTGCTGCGGATTCCACTCTTAGACGCTGCAGCTCTGCCTAAATAGACAGCAATTTAAAGTTACCAGCTAGAACACAGCATTTCTTTTCAGGATAATTACAACTGTGAGCTGCCTTCTAGCCGGTGGGAGCACAATACTAATCACTATCATTACCGAATACAAGAACACTGATCCACTAACAGAAATTAATGTTTACACTGTTAGCATTACAAACTAATCATTATTAGGAGATGATAAGAGAACGCACTTTGGGTGAATTATGCTTTGGATTTTCATCTACCTGTATAGTTTCAGTCCAAAATTGTAACAAATATAATGTTTGTCATATAAATAATGTGAGGTCTATCATTGCAGTTTTGTAAAATATGCAATACATTTTAGTTGGTTTTTTTTTTCCAGACAGTCAAACTAAGGGGTCTACATGGAAATGGATAATATGACGTATGGGTATAGACTACATGCATTTTATCAAGTTATATATTTTTATTCTTAAGCATTTAACATATGTTATATTTAGTATACATATGTATGTTCCGGTCTGTCAGAGATTAGCGGGAACTTTCTCTGAAAAGGCATCTCTTTGCACCCCTTTCCCACTAGAACCAGATGTACCCCTAATGCCTTTATTTCCCTGGCATAACCCAACCTTTGAGAATTACCCGGCATCTGATCCCAAGTGTTTCCCTCCCCTCTCCCCCCCCCCCCCCCCACCCCCCCGTTAGCTGTTTGACTTGCACTGCAGAAATTTTCAGTAGATCAGCAGTTGCCATGGTTATGCCAATATTTGAATTCATTGTTTCATTTTACATCATCGTTTGACATTCTACTAAAAAAAAAACCAAGGCCGTATCTTTGAGACCTTTACATTGCTGAAAACAGATACAGCGATTAGCCTCGGCTGCGTCTCCCTGAAGGAATGGATTACTGGAAACTTTCTTCGTCCCTCAGGATTCCAGGAAGGGCACATGAATCAGTCATCACAACAGCAGCATGCTAGCAAGGGCCGAACAGCACTGGGGTACAACAGGTCAGCTTTATTTCATTCATTAAACAGTGAGCTAATGTGGGAACACACCTCAAAATATTTTGTGGGACGGACAGCTGTTATGTGACATAGGTACCTGAAATTCCACAGAGTTGAGGCGGGAGGCTTGCGCCACAGCTCGAGTGGTCTGCATGCTCTCGCGGTGGGAGCGCTCTGCGGCCGCTGCAGCTTGCATGGCCTCAGTTTCCAATGCTGCTGTATCTGTACGGGCATCGTCCATTCTGCAAACACAGCATGCAACATAAAGTGTTACATTTTATATTGAAAGAAAGGGTCACTATGTAAATCCGCTACACCAAGCATTTGCCAACCTAAAGACAATGAATCGATAAGGATAAATAAGCGAGCCCAAACACAAAAATGAGAGCGCTATGACAGGACACAACATTTGCACTCCACACTAGCCACTGGCAAGTAAAAATCAAACTGTGGTAAATGTACTATGACCTGCCCTACCTTTAGCTGTCAAGGTCTATGGATCCCTTAAAATATGGAGTCCATATTTTGCATCCTGCAACATCCAGCAAGCACCCGTATGTAGGTAATATGAGAAGATGAGTGGGGAGCCTGTGCATGCTGCGGTCCTGTCTATACCCAAATGTCATATTGCATGGGGAGAGAATTGCCATGGTAAATAACTATTAGTTCTGACTAGAAGCGTAGTAGTTTGAGCCGTGTCTATGGTACTCACATCCCAATTCTCACCGGAAAAGGTACTAAAATCTTAAAACCATTACTACCCTGTAAGATTTCCTTGTTAAATATCAATATAGATATCCTACAACCACGCTGATGATCACAGTTCCAAAGTCCTTATTTTGAAGCGGCACTGGTACACCTACTAGAGTTTATTCATTAACAAAAAATTGTGGTAGATGTGAATTCTGAATTGCAAAATGTAAGCTAAAAGTTTGTATTGTATTTACGGTTTGGTATTTACTGAATAAACTCAGTCAGAGTCACACTTATATCCATGCTTTGTATTTGGTTATAGATTTACCTTTTCCTGAGACGTTCTGGAGCACCAGGATCAAGATCTGCAGAGCGTAGAATTTGAAGAACTCTTTGTGTGTCTCCCTGTGCATCGGCCGCATCCTGAGCTGTAGTTTGAGCTTCCTGTGCCAGCCTACAAGAAAGAACAGAGCTCTGCCCATTAAAAAGTATTATATCTCAAATGTTTTATATTGCTACAAAAGAAGTATTCCAACATCCTAAAAAAAAATCGATTTGACTCATTAACAAAATATGTTACAAACTATTCTTTATGTCCAAATATTATACACTACGATCTAAAAAAGATGCAAAACACGTTTTCCAATATCATATGCATCCCTGGGGATTGCACTGCTTTTACAGTGAATAATTCATTATAAGTAGCTGCCTGGGACTTAATTAATGTGCCTTCTCCAACAAATGGGGACCTGACAAAAATAGCAACATGACAGTTTTTGGTCCTGGTCTATGGGTTAAGAACTGCTGAATTAACTTAATATATTATCTGTTCCTTCTCTTGCCTGCAGTATCAACTAAACATGCAGCTTCAAGGGCCATAGCGTTCCAGTTGATTTTTAGTGTTGCCATGGAATCACAGCATCATGTATCCATGGCAACTATTCATTCATAAATTTCAACACAAATGTCTATCGTACAGAATAAAATTACCTGTCCGCTATTGTCTGAGCCTCTTGGCTGAGCTGGGCGAAAGATCCAGAACTCAGTGGTAAATTTGTAGATGAAAATGTCTTTAATGAAAGAAAAAAATAATGCAGATATTTATTAAGCGAGATGTTTGGCTCCAATTCACAAATATATTTTGCAATATAACTCAGTAAAACAATTAAAAGACAGAAAAAAAAACAGAATTCCAACAGCATGCCGATCCTTGATTTTTAAAAGGATACTCTAAGCACCAAACAAAATTAGCTTAATGAAGCAATTTTAGTGGTAGATTGTGCCCCTGATGTCTCACTCTCTAATTATCTGCCATTTTGAAATTAAGCCACTTTTGTTTTTTGAGTTAGGCTCCCCTGGCTGTGACGGACATCGCCTGCAGGAAAAAAAATGGTTTACTACTCAATCAGATCTTACAGCACAGTGTGTTTACTTCAGCAGGTCTTATACCATGCGATAATAAATTCAAAATTAAACACAATGTGCAATAAATGGAGTTTACATTTTTTAGGAATTTACATAAACAGAAACAAAACTGTCTTAGCTCTTAAATGGCAGAGAATGGAACAGTGAGACGGCAGTGGCATGATCTTCACACCAAAACTGCTTCATTCGGCTATAGTTGTTTTGGTGCTCAGACTGTCCATTTAAGCTTCATAATATAATTACGTACTACGAGAGCTAGAAACAAGTTCAGCTCATTAGACTCTTTTATATCAGCTCATAAATCTGGGTTATTCACTAGACTGGGAGTTAACCAGACAATTGCAACAAATTAGCATAGTTGACAAATTTGTGGCGTAATATTTGCAATTCCCTTTCTCAATTTCTGGTTTAGTGAATAATGTTGAAATGAGAGCATACGCCATTTTGTAATGTGAGATTCTTGGGTTTCAAATTATCTTTTAGAAATAATCAGTCTAAGATTGTGAATTTTAAGTACATTTTGTTTCATAGAATACATAATAATTGCTATACAACATATGTTTTGTATTTGTGCTATCAGTTTTTTTTTTGCACAATGATTATTTATCAAGATATATTAGTCATAATTCCACAATATCCACTAAGTTTCAAAAAATGCACATAGAGCAAGCAATGTTTAACCCTTGCATGCAGATAGTTGGCAAACATTATAGCCCATTAGAAGAGTCTTCGTTATAAGAAAGGTTTTATTTCAGTCTGCATAAACCCGTAACTTAAAATGGGCACTCTAACCACCATAACCACTACAGTCTACTGTAGTGGTTATAGTTCCAGCCTGTCTCTGGCACAGTCCCTGGTTCTGTGTCAAACCATTAAGTACCAATTTTTTCCACATACCAAACGTCCCAGTTCTGCCAGCCTGTCCTGTAACTCAAGCCGCACGTTGCCTATCTTCTGTTTTGTGTCCCGCAGCTGTCCGTGGTACTGACTGCTCTGGTCCTCTACTGCTTGCAGTTTCCTTTGAGCCTGCTCCAGCTCACTCTGAGTTCCAGACTGAGCCCCCTGAAGCCCTGACAAACGTCTCTTCACAGATAGCTCTGCCCCTAAAGAAGAGATTGATGGGTTACACATCACATAATGCAAACAAGCTTTACCTACAGAAATTATATGGGTGGCTTTTCAGCAGCTTTCTTGAGGAAGCCATTTCAAGGTCTCCAGAAGCAGCCATTTTAAAGTATTCTGAAGACCTAGTTATTTTTTTAAAATTTGCATTGGATTAGTGAATTTTTATTGGCATTATTTAATAATATTGCACAAACAAACGCCAAAGCATAAGATATACCGAGCAAAGAAACAAAATAACTCAAGAGGTTTTGAGAGCCCAACGAGCAAGCTTGATAAGTTAAACTCTGTACAATAAAAAACAACTTGGATTTTTAAGTGCCATTAACTTAATTTTAAGGGGATATATTTATGCAAAAAGAAAAGGAATTGAATACATAAAAAAATATCTTAAAAGCAGTCATGGACCTGTCAACTGCAAAATAAATTGTAAGCGATAGGTCCATTTAAAATTTTGTTTTTCAATCACTATGTATTGTATAATAGAGGAAAACTGAGCAGTAAACATTATTCTAATTTTTTTTATAAAGCATCAGGCATTTTGTATATGCTTTAATGCACAATATATAATATGTTAATGATTAAATGTAATCATAGGACACTTATCTTTTAGTATCAGCCCTCAGAGAGACAAAATAGCTACATAACTAGCCCTCTGCTATATAGATCTAGCCAACGCTCTGTTCATTATGTTCAGGAAGTTAAATCCACAAATCAAATAGTAACGTGACATCTATGCAGCCCTAGCTTTGTTTGGATTTAAAGAGCTACTGCACCAGAGATTGCATGGGACTACATGCAAGTCAGCAAATATACTATGTATCAATAAGTTACAACACACGGCACTGCTCAGTGTAACCGTATCTAATCTGGTATGGCAGATAGGTTACTATGGCAGTCATATACATGCTGACAAAACATGGACTTATTGGGCTTGGAACCACTGCTGTAGGTTGTTCTAGTCCATCCCTATTTGCCCCAGTGCTCACCTTGTGCTCCTTCTGCCTCTCTCAGCATGCCCCGTGTAGTGGCTTCAGCATTTGTCAATCTCTCCTCTAATTCCCTTCCTGCTGGGAGCTGGTTAGGAGTCGTACCAGACAGTTCATGGATTTCCCTCTTGTATAGACTGATCTATAAAACAAACAGTACCGTGAAATGGGAAGGGAGAAGAATAATGCACAAACTGGAGTGTAATCTTGGAAACATAGACTTTGACAGAAGATGAGATCCAAAAAGGCCCCCAAAGCCTGTCCATATTACAGGAGAATAGTAAAGTTCTTTGCATAGTGTTATTCTTATCCCAGAGACTCCTGCATTCCTTTAGAATCATTGTATTTATCACCTCTATTGAAAGTCTATTCCATGGAGTCATCGCGCATACAATAAACACTGTGTTGGGCTAAAGGATAGACTCCTGATGGATGTTGAGGTGGGAACACCAAACCAGATTCCACAAAAAGAATCAGAATCTTGCAGGGTCTTACCTTCTCACCCACTTGATTGTAGCAGCTGGGACACTGAGGGCGATCACAATTCTCACCATCAAAACCAGCTTTACAGACACAAGACCCATCTTTCTGACACCCTCCATTCACAGCACCCATTGGGTGGCAGTGACAAGCTGCAGGAACAGAAAGACAAACAGTATTAAGACAGAAGCATAACTGTGAAATGGGAACAATGTTTCAGTGGACTGGTATGGGTGATATGGGGTGTTATTTAATGTATATATTTAACTGTTATATAACCGTAATAGATGGGGGAGCATCGTGTCATTGTCAACTGTAAAACATATGAGTGCAATAAGAATTATAATAAATTGGAGCAAATATAATGGATTGAAAGGAACAAAGCATTTTATTTAATGTTGAATATAATTCAGAAACCCATTTTACCTCTGCACTTCAGCTCGGGATTAGGATCCAGTGGGTTCCCATAGAATCCCTCTCTGCAGCGGTCACAATAAAATCCACCAGTATTGTGAACACATTTGAGGCATTCTCCAGTCACCCCATCACAGTTCCCCTCCACAGTAGGATCAATATTGTTACTGCATACACAAGGCCTGCAGGGACGTGGTGCTCCGTTTAGTCCCTGGGGGTCTCCAAAATATCCATCTGCGCACACCTCACACCGTGGCCCTGGGTTTAAAAAAATAAAATCAACACATATGTAGAAAATTCCCACGGAAAACATAGACAAGCCTGAATGTGGATTACATGTCAATAAATATGTAAACAGTAACATGTTAGCTATAAGTTCACAAGAACCCTGCGTTGGCACTAATATGCATTTCAATTTCAAAACAGGTCTGCAGGCTGCAGCAGCATAAGTCAGTGACAGGGGGCGCTGTGCTCAAACACTTTCAGGGTTCCTGGTTTCTAATTTTTTTTTTTTTAAATTGCGCTCCAGCATATTGAATACAGGCATAGGAAATGTTATCATAATTGAGATACGAGCCTGCAGCTTCGACTTTATGATTTAATCACTAAACAAATAGCTAAACTGTAATAGAACTGAAAACGTAATTGCACATTTTAGTACAATATAGCTACAATTTTTTAGCATATAAGTTTTTTTCCCTTTTTTATTTTGTCCTACATTTTTCAGTTTGGTGTTCAAGTCACCACAATTCCCACAATTAGTGACCAAAAATGAAATGTTGTCATCCACTAAAACTTTATGGTAGAAAATAAAATATTTTAAGTAGTTTTTGAAAGGTAGCCTCTTAGCTCAGGAGATCAAACAGAAGTTCCTGCTTAGTAACTTTCGGCTCTTGGAAGATGGTAGTGGGCGTGGAGAACCAAGTCTGGTATACCCAAAATGTTTTCACTCTTTATGATGGGGAGGCACCAGGGCTGGACCATAACTACTCTAGAGGGCTGTACTGGTTACAAGTCTGAAGTGTTCATGTTTTAAAGCTGAACTTGTACCCTAAACACTGACACACTTATTCTGGAATTGTAGCAGATTAAAATTTGAATGGCAAAATTGGAGCTCAGATTGTCAAGCTAGGGCAATAGCTGAGTTGGAGAGATTTTCAACTTTAGTTAGAAGCAGTTTTATTGCATAGATCATGACTCTGCAGTCTCGCTGCTCAATTCTCTGGCATTTTGGAGATAAATCACTTGTGTCTCTGTTTATTCAGCCCTAGCCACACCTCCATGAAAAAAAAAAATGGTTTAATTCAGATCTTCCTTTCATCCACCAAGAGGGTGCCCCCAAAATATATGGCGCGATGGGAACAGGACATGGACACTACAAAACTCCCCCCTACCAGCATATCAGCGCTCATTCACCAGACACCTCCTAAATGCTGCCAAGTCCCTAATTTAATTCGGTGCAAAACACAAGTACCGGGGCGGATCCTAGCAGCCATGCTGAGCGTTCGCACATTAGAAGAGCTCCGTGCAAAACTGCTCACAACCAGCCAAAATCGTGGCAAAAACCTTCCAAATCGACAGCCAACTGACCTGTAGAAGGGAGCCCAAGACCTCAAAGATAATCGTCAAGTATCCTGACCAAAATCAGCAGCTTCTACCCGGGGATAGACCTGAAGCCTACAAGAGGCCTACTCAGATAAAGCGAGGGAGGCGGCTGCTCCCTATGCTGACTGCAGCCCACTCACCTGGAGGTCTCCCCGGTACACTCCCCCCCCCCCCCCCCCCCACCGGTGAGGGATATCCCAGTAACCAAAGCCTGAGTCAAAGCGGCAAAACAACAACAGTGACTGTCTCACTCAGCCGGAACAGCACTGAAAAACATGGCAGTCACCACGTGCAATCCCCTGAACGGTATCCCGCTGCCCTCTTTTGAAGAAAGGCTGGATCGCCTGTTTGCCGCCTTCTGGGCCAAAATCTATCGCAAGGGGGGCACCGAAGAGGAGGCCACACCTGCAATAAACCAAGGAGAGGCCGTGCTGAGACCCGCGGCTCCCGAAAGGGAGAATGGCAAAGCTTGGATGGCTGGAAGGAGGAAGCCGACGACCCGACACAAACTTCTAAACCGCAGACCACGACTAGCGGTGAGCCGACCTACTCCACAGCAGGGACTACCCCTTCACTGCCTTACCATCCTCCGGAAGACCAGCACTCACTATGCGGGGAATCCACACAAGAGGCTGCAGAGACCCAAAGCGGAACCCTGCCGCACACCCACCGGGCCCATGCGATCTCATACCCAAGAGACTGACCTGCCTCACACGATGACGCCCACAGCGGCTCCCGGTCAGACACCCTCTCCAACTATAACACTCCTGCATAAGCGGGGCATCGGCTGAGACTGCTGTACCATCAACACATCAGCCCTCTACCATGAGGTGCGGGCAGGTCGGATGACTAGTGAATAAGCCTTACATACTCACACACTGGGACTCTCTCCTGCAGTTAATGTTTACCTGGTTGTGCCTAGCAGGTACCCCTAACATGTCTCAGTGCTGCATCTTACAATGTGGTATATGACTTAGTTGCAACTTGCAATCATGCTGTAATTTGTCTTTGCAATCACCATGTCTACTATATTCTCTATGACTAAAATCCTCTCTAGGTCGAAGGCTGAGACATGTCCGCCAAGCCTGAATAACACTGTTCAGTCCTACACCTACTTTTGCTGTTAATTTACGTAGCACGTAATTTAAGCATGAACCTCAACGCATACTAATGTCACAAATGATTAGAAAAGCCTGTACCCTATAATCCTGACAAGCCAATGAAAGCCTTGAGCACCATCTCTCATGTGCCCAAATAGCAATCCGGATGCACATATTTAGCGTGTAATGTTCCTCTTCTTTTATACTAAACGGATCTAAAGCATAGCATTACCATAATTTCTCATTGTCTGTACCAAAAGAATCGTTCTCTTATACCTTCTTAAAAAATTTATAAATGTCATGCATGCCACATCTATGTCACGACATGTAACCTTTAATATGCTGGCCAGTGCTATTGTGGCATAATCAGATTGCCTGTTAAAAATAATATCTATACTCCTCTCATAAATAACACTGTCTTACTTCACCTATTAGATTCATGTTTAAAAAGGGACTTCATGTATTATCTTTAGGCTTTTCTATCAGACCTCAGCAGCGTTAACTCTCCAAATGCCATTGCAGAGTGCACCAACTGTTTATAAATCTCTAGTTTCTACGCATTGTTCCTTAAGCTAACAAAACAAAAAAAAAGGGCTAAAGGCTAGGTGTGGCCGTCTCCTAATGTTGTTCAGAATGCCATGCAAAAGTCCACTGCCAGAACTCCTAGAATGCTTAGACCATAACCAAACAGTAACATGCACCTGTGAGATGTATATACTCCTACCTTGTTTAAATTGCCATCATCAGGTCTACGACCAAGTTTAGCAACTTCTCTTCACTAGTTACTCCAGACTTATACTGTCTAGCCTGCATGATATATAACTTAACAATGTGCCACTATTTTATTCAACTACATTATCTTGCTAACTCATGTTTTTCCTCCAAAAGTGTTTAATCGTTATTACTAATTTACCTAGCACGATTCGTCACGAAGACACTCTATGCCCAGACAAACAAGTGTTATGTTTAACTAGTTACCATACTTTAAATATAAAATGTTGTGCTGTTCTCTCAAATTATGCAAAGTATTGTCTCTAACAGTCCTCAATGTCAACCTACATGTATCATTGAATGTACTACAAATCCTCGCATCTGCTGTTGTGGCAATGCAGGATGTATTGTAGTCTCCTGCACGTTCAAAAATAAAGAATTAAAAAAGCAAACAAAAAAACACAAGTACCAACAATACAAAACTGGATGGACAAGGTCAAGGAACTACATGAAATGGAGATACTCACGGCCTCCCTACGCGGGACCACCGAACGATGCATGGCTGGACTTCATATCCAAGCGCAATACACATCCTGCCCAAGACCCTGTCACGACCCTCGCAACAGATGTCAAACTAATACACTGAATCCATTGACCCCCAGGGGGCCCGGTGACGAGGCAATGGAGGGATAGGCCCTGCCGATCAATGAGCGACACATGGGCTTGGGCAGGGAGGCGGGTGGCCGCAAGGGTTGCGGTGCTGTGATACTAGTAGCTGATTGCCCTTACTCATACCCCCCTTCCACCACTCCTACCCCCCTCCCGTTTTTTTCTCCTTCCCTCTCCTTCTTACTTTTTCCTCTCTCCTTTTCCTTCACCTGTCGCACATTCTCTGTCCTTGGGCAGGCCTGCCGGGATCGGGTAGGCAGGAACACAGAGGTTGAGTTATATAACTTGTTCAATTAAAAGATACACAACCTGGCTACCTGACCAGTCCGGATGCCTGACATAGGCTAGGTGACCACTGAGAGATGATACACAAAGGATCTCGACAGACACATTTACATACCAACACAAGTACACACATTATTGAACAGCCTGCTTGGGCCCTGATAGGCACTCATCTCCTTCCAGAACACATTCTGCACTTACGAATAGCCCCCCAGACAATCAGTAAGTATAAATCGACTAGTGTCACACCAGACATAAAAACGCCAACCCCCTTCTCTCCTCTATCTTATACACAGAAAGTAGTAGAGCGATAGGGGTGCATGGGCAGGGGAGAAGAGGCAAAGAGGGAACACAGGAAAAAGAGACGAACAAAAGAAAAACAGGAAAAGGAGGCTTCCAATGTCTTATTGAAACCGCATACTTAACCCTGATAACCCCCCCGAAACTATGTCGCTGCCTTTCCTACCAGCTGATATGTCAACTGTAATCACTAAACCTGTTATGTCTATAAAGAGCACTGTGTCACTGCAAAACTGTTTTGGTATATCTAGCCTCAACAAAAATTTGCAAACAGATCTTACTTTGCAGTGTGCTTACTTTAGAAGTTTTTAGCTTTTGCTTTGTAAATGTAACTTTGTTCACAAACAGGTGGCTGTTGCATGCTCTAGCAGGCTTTAAGCAGAGTATGAAATTCTAAATTAAACACACAGTGCAGTAAGGAAACCTAAAAACAATAATACTCTTTTTTTCAGGAAATGTGTAGGGAGACTTTGTAGGTCACATGCTAGGGATGCATAAAAAAGTGATTTAACTCCTAAGTGGCAGAGCACTAAGCAGTGAGACTATAGGAGCATGATCTATACACCAAAACCACGTATTACAGTTGTTTTGGAGCTTAGAGTGTCCATTTAAAAAGGTAAACTGTCATAATTACACCATATAGCAAATTTAATATTAAATATCTTACAGTTATTGGGTGTTTCTTAATGTTTTCTAAAATAAAACATTCAGCCCTCAACAAATAAATTATATTAAAACCCACCTCCAAGTCCTACAGGGCAATCGTCACACACAGGTTCCTGGGTCTCTGGGGACAATGAGCATCCAAAGCCAGCACTGCAGGGGCATGGCAAACAGTTCTGGAGGTCTCTGGGGTCATTGTAATACCCCTGGAGGCAGTCCGCACAGCCATTATTCAGATCCTGATCTCCGGAGTAACAGTCACCTGGTGAGAGTTTTAAGACAGACAGAAACATGAGAGCAGGCTTATTGTACATTTGTAATAAACTGACCAGTTTAATCTGCCATTACACAGCTTGATCTAAGTGGCAATGTTACAAGCAGAGGGATTGAAGGAGTTAGTTTAGGCTACTCACCAGTGTCTGGGTCACACACACCACCACCTGGGCAATTGCAGGCAATACACGTGCTAAAAGAACCCAGGGTCGGAGACTCTCTGCGGTACCCAGTGACACAACGCTCACAGAATTGCCCTTGGTAGCCAGTAGGACAAACACACTTCTCCACCCAGTGGGCCGGAGCTCCAGGCCCAGGACGAGCAGATACCAAAGTGACTGACTGTAGGTATCCCGTGCCTATAATATAAAAAAACAATTACATTCTCAATCTTCACATAGAAAGAGGGTCAACACGGAATGTAAAAAAATGCCACAGACAGTTGTTCTAATAAATTGCTGCCGTCAGCAGAGTGATTACCCCGATGGTCTGCATTAGTAAGATGTGAGATGGTCTGCATTAGTAAGAGGAGAGACAGTCTGCATTAGGAAGAGGAGAGACGGTCTGCATTAGGAAGAGGAGAGACGGTCTGCATTAGGAAGAGGAGAGACGGTCTGCATTAGGAAGAGGAGAGACGGTCTGCATTAGGAAGAGGAGAGACGGTCTGCATTAGTAAGAGGAGAGACGGTCTGCATTAGTAAGAGGAGAGACAGTCTGCATTAGTAAGAGGAGAGACAGTCTGCATTAGTAAGAGGAGAGACGGTCTGCATTAATAAGAGGTGAGATGTTCTGCAGTAGTAGGCCCATAATGCTTGGGCGTTTCTATTTGTGCATCAAAAAGTACATAACCAGTATCTATCCACGCAGACTATTTTGACTAAAATTAGCAATTCCCTTGTCGGCTTCCAATAATTCTTAGCTCAGTAAGTATGTCCTTTAAAGAGATCATATAATGGCATTTGGATCTTCTACAATGAATACCACTTACTGTATTCTCCATAAGAGCCACGGATTCGCAGTGAAGTCACATTGCTCAGTAGACGGTGGAAGTCTAATTGGCTTAGACGAGGAGTCCAGGGGCTTCCCGATAGCTCATCCAGCCTGCGTAGAGGAAAGATGGGCAGCAAGATATTACAAAAGGGGAGAAGGAGGCAAACGAGGTCAAACAAGTAAAATGTTGCTGCCAGAGGAAACGGACTGATAAGTTAAAATAATTAATTATACCTGGCGTACTAGCAGTGTTTGATGTTGCTCATTTGAGCCCTTGGACCAAAACCACTTGGCGGTTAATGAGGCAGAAGGCAGACGGAGTGAAATAACACCTTTCTGAATAAAGTGTGTGATAATTAATTGATATGTCTTACAATACTTAGTGTTTAAGGTGAAGAAATATAATATAATGTGTCATTTTCTAGACTGCAACTCACCAGCTACCAGTCATTCAACAACTCCCATTACCTTAACTGATGTCCTCTATAACCCAAGTTATAATCTCCAAGGAAAGTAAAATATTTACAGGAGCGCTAGATCCTCTTTATTCAGAACACGATGTAAAAGTTATATTCATAAAAGTTTCCAATGATCTGTTTTAATCTCATCCATTACATTGCATAGAGAGGCTTCTCACCCACTATTGCATTACCTGAATGAGTATGTTTGGGGCAGTCTGCAAGGCAGGGCAGTTTTGGACGTTGTAAGAGGGGAAGAAATTTTGAAGCCATTCCCCTCCAGCACTATGTCTTCGGCCCCCGCTCTGTGACGTCCTCGATCCACGCGGAAGCTTATAATCAGTTTTTGGCCATAGCTCAGAGACTGGTCACCCAAGAAGATTGCTAGGATGAGAGTATCACGTTTAGAACACTATTCACACCTTATTGTTATGTTAAAGTTTGTGTGAAACCATTTTATGTGTAGATGGATTGACAAAATCCATATCAGGGGGTTATATGCTACAAGTGTGGGCAAAATTAACACCTGAGTTTTACTTAGACAAATACTATAACCAGGTGTATACAGAATCATACATTTTATTTCTTCAAGCTATCACCTTCCAACACAAACAAGGGACACGAGTGGGAGTGGAGGGGGCAATCTAGCTGTGCTTTAATGTGTGGCTGGGTAACCTGGCACATTCCTTGGACACACTGTGGCAAAAAATAAATGATTGTGACTTCCAGTGCGAACAGCTAACTTCATAAAAACTAGATTAATTTAAAAACCTATTCCCCTAACTTAATATATTTTTTAAAATAAACAACAAAACACCATCTGATACCAATGTGTCTTCGTTGCTTGCACCCAGAAAACTTAAAAGGAAGTCTAAGTAGTTGAAAATATAAAACAAAAAAAGCTTTTCGTTCTCAGCTACTAATGACTTTTTTCACACTTAAAGGGACACTATATTCACCAGAACAACTACAGCATATTGAATTTGTTCTGGTGAGTAGAATCCTTTTTTCAGTCTCAGTCAGTCCTATGGGAAAGCATTTTGATTGGATCAGGCTACCACTTCTGCTGATGCCAGCAGGCAGTGGGCAGGTCTAAAGGAAACAGAGCCAGAGCTAGCAGCTCCAGACTTGAATACAAGTAAGATTTTGCTATTTTTAGGGAGGCATGAGGGGACCAGGGGGGCTAGATGGTGCTTTTAACCCTATAGGGTCAGGAATACATGTTTGTGTTCCTGACCCTATAGTGCTCCTTTAAAACCTTTGTTATGAAGTCCTTATCCTGCAGCTTCATGATACGGCAGTTTTTTTGTAATTAACCTAGTAAAGCACTTTTGGCTGGCAAAGCATTATGGTAAATATAGTTCCACAACTGCTTGAGGGCTACCTACTGGCTGTTTTTGTGGTAAAGATGGCTGTAATATCCTACACATATGCATGACAACTTAAATCTGCGTGGAAACACATCTCTTGTATTTCTATGATTAACCCCTTAAGGACACATGACATGTGTGACATGTCATGATTCCCTTTTATTCCAGAAGTTTGGTCCTTAAGGGGTTAAGGAAAGGAATACAGTGGGGTCACCAGTACCTTACTCAGATAAAGTACAACAGATAGAAAGTGAAAACTTTTATTTTCATTAACAGAAGGAAAAAAAATATTTTAAATGGATGTTCAACGCAACAGCGCAACATTTACTTCTTTAATAGGTTACAATTAAAATTGCTGCCAGATCCTAGTGATTTGTGATAAATGTAGTTAAATAGGCTGAAAAAAAAGACTCAAGTTGACACGTTCAGAATATCTGTTTAGTGCTGAACCAAACATGATTCTGCGATGTAGCATTACTTTTATATATTTGTAATGTATCATCTAGATGTGCTGGGAGACAGCTTTATATTTTACTATTTGGATATATGAAGACAACAATAAAGCGATTCTGGGATAGGAATTGTTAAATTATGTACCTGGGGCATTGAAATACAGAGGTTCTCGCTGTCGGGATGCTAGGTAGACTTCAGGGTGGTGCCGAGACTTCCGAAGAGGAACAGGAGATATAGATCCATCTTTCAGGACAGCATTCCAGCCTTCCATGTCTGTACAAAAGGAAGAATTACACATATGAGTATAATGAGAGGGAAATAACACACATACACTTTGAGAGTACTACTAACTGAGCGCATACACTGAGGGAGTACCACTGATAGGACACATACACTGAGAGAGTACCACTGATAGGACACATACACTGAGGGAGTACCACTAACATCACACATACATTGAGAGTATACCATTAACACAACACATACACTGATAGTATCTCTAACAAGACACATACATTGAGAGAGTACCACTAACAGGACACACACACTGAGAGAGTGTGCGTACACAGGCAGTACTGCTAGTAATAGTGTGCGTACACAGGCAGCACTACTAATAGTGTGCTTACACAGGCAGCACTGCTAATAGTGTGCTTACACAGGCAGCACTGCTAATAGTGTGCTTACACAGGCAGCACTGCTAATAGTGTGCTTACACAGGCAGCACTGCTAATAGTGCGCTTACACAGGCAGCACTGCTAATAGTGCACGTACACAGGCAGCACTGCTAATAGTGCACGTACACAGGCAGCACTGCTAATAGTGCGCGTACACAGGCAGCACTGCTAATAGTGCGCGTACACAGGCAGCACTGCTAATAGTGTGCGTACACAGGCAGTACTGCTAATAGTGCGCGTACACAGGCAGCACTGCTAATAGTGCGCGTACACAGGCAGCACTGCTAATAGTGTGCATACACAGGCAGCACTGCTAATAGTGCACGTACACAGGCAGCACTGCTAATAGTGCGCGTACACAGGCAGCACTGCTAATAGTGCGCGTACACAGGCAGTACTGCTAATAGTGTGCATATACACAGGCAGCACTGCGAATAGTGTGCGTACACAGGCAGTACTGCTAATAGTGCGCGTACACAGGCAGTACTGCTAATAGTGCGTGTACACAGGCAGTACTGCTAATAGTGTGCGTACACAGGCAGTACTGCTAATAGTGCGCGTACACCGGCAGCACTGCTAATAGTGCGCGTACACAGGCAGCACTGCTAATAGTGCGCGTACACAGGCAGCACTGCTAATAGTGCGCGTACACAGGCAGCACTGCTAATAGTGCGCGTACACAGGCAGCACTGCTAATAGTGCGCGTACACAGGCAGCACTGCTAATAGTGCGCGTACACAGGCAGCACTGCTAATAGTGCGCGTACACAGGCAGCACTGCTAATAGTGCGCGTACACAGGCAGCACTGCTAATAGTGCGCGTACACAGGCAGCACTGCTAATAGTGCGCGTACACAGGCAGCACTGCTAATAGTGCACATACACAGTCAGCACTGCTAATAGTGTGCGTACACAGGCAGCACTGCTAATAGTGCACATACACAGTCAGCACTGCTAATAGTGTGCGTACACAGTCAGCACTGCTAATAGTGTGCGTACACAGGCAGCACTGCTAATAGTGCACATACACAGTCAGCACTGCTAATAGTGTGCGTACACAGGCAGTACTGATAATAGTTTGGCACATGTCTAAAATGTTTAAGAATCTCTCTGCGTTATTTAGTAATTGCATGAATTGTCAAGAATTCAAAGTGAACTTCAATTTCCTGTCCACAATAACCAAGAACTCGCCAGGTCAGTTATGTTGTCATTCCAGTTATTTTGGCCTACAATAGGAAATTCACAACAATTCCCATTGATGTGAATAACTTACTCATTACTGTGATCTTGTATGGCTCTCTCTGAGTCTTGTACTAATGGAAAGCTGCCACTAGAGGGCCAATCTTACCTTTCTGGAAGGAGGATGTGATATTATGAATGCTGTATTGAGTTGAGCTGCTGCAAGATGTAGAATGTCCATGACAAAAACACTGTAAACAGCCTTCTGAGCGGGAAGCATCCAGATCATAATATCCAGGTTTACACCTATCAGACACATGGAATGTTACACGTTAGACACATGTTATAATGTATTTACTGTGTTCACCAATAAGTGGGTTAATTTACTAATCCAGGAATTGTGGAGAAATGAAAGAGAACTAAATGTAAAGCCAAGAAAGCCAATCTGGATAAAGTAAGTGACTCAGAAACATTCTAACATTGCTATTTTAGGCTAGGTTGAAAGGCCCTTGCAGAATAGCGTCTTTTTAATGTTGCTCAGGACCCTAGGCAGGATATCAAATTGAGGCCCCCTCCCAGGCTATGTTCTGTAAGTGTTGTGTGCGTGCATTGTGACTGAGTGTTGTATGTGTGAGTGTGTGTGTGTAATGGCTGAATATTGTGCGTGGAGGAGGCTGACAGCTGTATGAAGAGTGTGAGTGTGTGTGTGTGTATATGAGTGTTTTGTGTGTCTGATTATGTGTAATAATTTTTTTATTTTGCCCCCCCTCCTGCCTACATTTTGGCAGGAGGTGGTATGATGCTTGGTGTTCCAATGGAGACCATTCTTTGCATGATCCATGGTGGACTGGTTAAGGGAGCTTTGTTGTTTGAATCAATATCAGGTGCACATCACTTTAAGAACTCCCTAATGGTTCTGGTGCTCAGTCAATTACTAAAAGTGATCTGTAGACCACAAAGCTCCCTTTGATGGAACACATGGCTGAACATGAAGATCTTTAGATCTTCCTGATGGCTCAAGGAGGGTCCCCCTCATAGCAAGAGCTTGTGGCCAATCAGGGATTCACAGGGCCACTGTAAGTCCAGGTTCTAGGTGGCTGCCTACGCTGCCTTGTGGGTAATCTGGGTTTACTTTCTAAGGCCTGTAGAATACATATGCCAAAATGAATCCCCAGTAAGCAGAATGGGGCCAACTAATGTGTTCCCTGTGGTTTCTTATCAAAACAGTCCAGACATTATATCCTTTTCAGCTTACTGAAATAATTATGGTGCCAGTGTACCGAACATTCATTCTTATGCGTGTCTAGCCCTGATCATCACATGGGGTCAGTCTTTATACTTGCATTTGTTTGCTGCTCAGAGTAACTCCTGCAAGCTTGTCCAAGTCAGTTGGTTATGTTAGCTAAAAAAAAAAAAGGTGGAAAGTGTAACTTCCAGCTCTTTGAATGACAATCTCTACTCTAAGAGCCTATTTTGTCAGTCGGACAAATTAGACAAAAGCAGTGAATGTACCCTTGTACAATATCCACTTCAATAAGTCAAAGTAGTTATGGTGTTGAGTGTCCCTTTAGTCTAGATTCTGGCCTCTGACTATGATTGTGACGGATTTATTGTCCAGACACCATTAGAAATATCTGACAGCATTGGCCTATGGAGCCACACAGCTATTTTGTTTCCTGGTGCGGTTTCCTAAGCTCACTCCATCCTATGAAACATCTCTTCAACTTGCTACATTCCACACAGAACTGACAGATCTGCTCATTGTGGTGTCAAACAACGCAATCTGTGTTAGAGGTTTTACTCTAAAGCAGCAGAGGAGAGATTTATTAAATGTATGTAAGTTATTGCAAACCTACATGTACAAACCCCCTATAAGTAGTTTGCTTTATGTTCACATTAGTACATGCATTTACGCCATGCGTTGAGTAAATAACTGTCACCATGCCAATTTTACCTGTCACATTGTTCTCCAGTAACTGTTGCTTTGCACACGCATCTCCCACCAGCATCGCATCCCTGAGTGCTCCCTGCAGGGTCACACTGACAGCCCTGTCTCCTGTACAATGGAGGGATACAAATATTTATATTAATATTTAATTTTCATTGCATGTCACAATGATTTAAACATATAATAATGAATAATCAACTAACATAAAATGCATTTTATTACACAGGTACAAAAATAAAATCACAGGTATTACACAATATCCAATAGCAAATCTCAGTACAGATAGGACCATACATACATGATCAATATGAAACCTGTATCCAAAACAGGAGATTAATATAGTCAATCATAGATCTACAGAATGAATAGTATCAATCCAGATACAAAACAGAATGGTACCTGTATAAAACAATCCAAAATAATACATACCAAAAGAAAATAGAAATGTCAGAATGAGTGAGAGGAGGGTAAAAAAAAAATCAAAAGATAGCCCCCAATGTTTCGGCGTATGTGCCGTTATCAAGGGAGCATACTAAATAAGGAGTAAAAAATAAATTTTATATCCCAAACAAAAATGAGTAACACCTGTGAGTAACACCTGAGTGTAATGGGTGGCCACCCACAATGATTGGAGACCTCCCAACCATAATCACATGGCTATGGTTGCCAAGGAAACCAATGGGTAAGAAGTAAACACATATAGTAATTATATTTGACATGATCAAGAATAAACAGAATAAAAAAAATATTAAAAAAGAAAAAGCACAGTGAATAGATTGAACTTACAATCTATTCACTGTGCTTTTTTTGAAGTGAGCCTGTCAAACAAATTGTGTGCCCCCTATTGTGACGCTATTGTGGGTAATCTCTTGTTAGTTTCCTCTTGATTTATGTGCAGGTAAGTTTTTATAGCTGAACTCCAGCAAATACACGGAAACGAATTCCTAGCTTGAGAATAGACGTCCCGACCACTACATCCTGGATTTCATAGAATGCGTGCATACAAGGAGTCGAAGATGAAGCACCTTAAGGTACAATGTAATGCATACATATTCTAGCAATTTGCATAGAACAATGTATCGGTTACCTTTTTTTAAGACAAAAAGTGACATTACGTCTGCTTCCATAGCAAATACTTTATTTTGCATTGTTGTTATTACTCATTACAAATTAATCTAAATACCTGCAGCCAGCCTCAGTAAGGAATTGGAAGCCAGGTTGGCACTGGTCGCACTTCTCACCCATTACACCCGGTTTACAGCTGCATCTTCCAAAATTATTACATTGTGGGCTGAGAGAGCCTGGAATAAGAAGGAAATTGTTAAGGAATTGCCGGGGTAAGAGAGTAACTGGTTTAATATCTAGCAGCTTCTATTCACTAGCCTTGGTGTTTCCCATTATTAATTCTACGAGATCTTGCTAATGACAGCATTGTAATGATTAGACTTGTGCACAAATCCCTTTCAGCTGTGTTAAATGAATCAAATGCCTGTCAGTCTATGGACAAACAAATCAATCTGATCAGTTTCAATAAATATGGGTCTGAGTCTAGTTATAGGGTCAGGAGAACAGACAACCATCTGGTCCGGTAAGTTGGAACTTCGCTTTTGTTCTCATTTTATGTTAATAGGGAACATCTTCCACTATATAACTATACTGCCATGGGTATCGTCAGGGTTGTCAATAGCAAGGGATTTACCTAATCCAATGGGATTAATAAACGGGAAATTTGACAAGCAGATTTAGTGTCCCATCCTACCACAATACGGCCTTTAGTAAATATACCTCAAACCATAACACTAACAAACAGAGCACTCTATTGGACAATGCACGTGATTTAGGGAACAAAGGGGCATGTGCCCTATCTGCTTTAAGACTGCATTCAACTTACCTTTAGCATCGCAGGAGCAGGGTGCACAGTCACCCCCTGGCAGTGGATAATACCCCTCCTTGCAGCGCTCACAATTTGGGCCATCAGTACCTCCCTTACAGTTAATGCAACGGAACCCGGAGCCTGTCTGTGCCAGTAAATCTGGGTCAAACACACACTGATGGGTGCGGCCATTACAGTTGCAGACAGATGTAGAAACTGGTGTGCAGTGAAGATAAAGAGATAAAATAACAAATAAAATATTATTATTTGCCATTAACAATCACAATTCAAATAAAATAATCAACAAACGGAATATACCCTTGTGGGTGGGATCAGTCTGTTCTGAAAATTGGTTTAAGTTCACTTTGTAGCGGCGCAGGTGAGCTAAAACTTGCTTAGGTGATACGGATCACTCTTGTACATTGATCTGTCATTTTTTCTTCTTTATGACTGTTTACATATACGCTCAATAAACGTTTATTGAATGCAATACCTGCTTAGGTTCTAAGAAGGAACATACATAGAGAAAGTTGTAAAAGTTTTGCCTGCTTCTTGTTACTATTCTTTAACAGCCTGTTTTGACGTAGTTACAAACAGCATACATTTCACTGTGAATTTGTTCTTTTCAAAGTGAATATAAACAGAAACCTCTTTCACTTCCTCCGTCATCTTGCAAACACATGTTTTCTATGACTGGGCCCCAGTATCCTTCACCTCCCTCACATTATTCCTATAGCCCCAAGCTCTTTGTAAATCTTACAGATTTCAGATAAATTTAGTCCCCAATTCGCTCCAATACATAGATTATAAACTCTTCGAAGAAGCTCAGTAATGTGTATCAGTGACATCTTTTTCTGTTCAAATTACTGTTTTTATTGCACTACTGAGACTAACAAGTGCTTGTCAGGGAGTGTAAAGTAGATGACGGATAGTGTATGACTGTCAAATCTTCAAATGCTAACATTCCACCCAAGATTTCAAATGGACAGTGAGAGGTACACAAACTTTTAGAGAGTGTGGCAGGAGTGGAGTAGATTTATCAAATTAAACAATTTTGTTGTTTGACAGAAGAGTAGAACACAATCTACCCAATCACTCAACAGAGCGGCTCGGTCACCCAGAGTCTGGGAATAAACGTAGTGTGACTGCATGTTCACACGTGCTTGCACTGCACTCTGAGTAATATATAAGGAGGCCATTTTAGCTCGCACTCTAGCAGTTCAACGGTGCTTTGATAATTTTGGGCATAGTGCCAGCCTGCTTTGTACTGAGATGACACTTGGCCTGGAGAAGTCCCATGAAACACATATTAACCATGCTTACGTGGTACAAAGATTTTCCAGTGGACTTATATCCAAACACAAAGGCTTCAGAAGAGCTCTCCATATTGGTAGCCAATTCTTAGATACATGCAACCCATCTGACACGCCATTTCATGCCCGTAAATGCAACCTGCACACCCCCATGCTGGCTCTCATACCATCTTCATGTGCCTGCAAGTATGTATCCGTAACCCTTCATGTACTCAGCTATTTGAGAAATAAAAAGTACAATGTATTTTATTTACACAAACCAATATCTAAACGAGTTCCTCAAATTTTACAATTAACCGGCAGTATTACTGCTATTTGGGTTAGATACACACACACTCTGCTTATTCTGAAAACTAAAAAAAGACACCTGGAACAAAACGAGACACAGAAGGTCTTGGGTCAGAAAGAGGAAATATCACTACTGCTAAATCCCAATTGGCATCGAGGAAGCTCAATAGAAAGTGGGATATATTTAATGGACCACTATAGGGTCAGGAACACAAACATGTATTCCTGACCCTATAGTGTTAAAACCACCATCCAGCCCCCCTGGACCCGTCATGCCTGCATAAATATAGTAAACATCTTACTGTAGTTAAGCCTGAAGCTGTAACTCTGCATGCTGTTTGTCTCAGAAAAACAAGCAGTCTGCTGACATAATCAGATGTGGTAGCCTGATCCAATCACAGTGCTTCTCCATAGGATTGGCTGAGACTGACAAAGAGGCAGATCAGGGGCAGAGCCAGCATGATTTAAACACAGCCCTGGCCAATCAGCATCATCTAATAGAGATGATTTGAATCAATGAATCTCTATGAGGAAAGTTCAGTGTCTCCATGCAGAGGGAGGAGAGACAATGTTTGGATGCACTTTAGGCAGCCATGACCCAGGAAAGATCTCTGACAGCTATCTGAGGAGTGGCCAGTGAAGTTATCACTAGGCTGTAATGTAAACACTGCATTTTCTCTGAAAAGACAGTGTTTACAGCAAAAAGCCTGAAGGTAATGATTCTACTCACCAGAACAAATTCAATAAGCTGTAGCTGTTCTGGTGACTACAGGGAGTGCAGAATTATAAGGCAAGTTGTATTTTTGAGGATTAATTTTATTATTGAACAACAACCATGTTCTCAATGAACCCAAAAAACTCATTAATATCAAAGCTGAATATTTTTGGAAGAAGTTTTTAGTTTGTTTTTAGTTTTAGCTATTTTAGGGGGATATCTGTGTGTGCAGGTGACTATTACTGTGCATAATTATTAGGCAACTTAACAAAAAACAAATATATACCCATTTCAATTATTTATTTTTACCAGTGAAACCAATATAACATCTCAACATTCACAAATATACATTTCTGACATTCAAAAACAAATCAGTGACCAATATAGCCACCTTTCTTTGCAAGGACACTCAAAAGCCTGCCATCCATGGATTCTGTCAGTGTTTTGATCTGTTCACCATCAACATTGCGTGCAGCAGCAACCACAGCCTCCCTGACACTGTTCCGAGAGGTGTACTGTTTTCCCTCCTTGTAAATCTCACATTTGATGATGGACCACAGGTTCTCAATGGGGTTCAGATCAGGTGAACAAGGAGGCCATGTCATTAGATTTTCTTCTTTTATACCCTTTCTTGCCAGCCACGCTGTGGAGTACTTGGACGCGTGTGATGGAGCATTGTCCTGCATGAAAATCATGTTTTTCTTGAAGGATGCAGACTTCTTCCTGTACCACTGCTTGAATAAGGTGTCTTCCAGAAACTGGCAGTAGGACTGGGAGTTGAGCTTGACTCCATCCTCAACCCGAAAAGGCCCCACAAGCTCATCTTTGATGATACCAGCCCAAACCAGTACTCCACCTCGCTGGCGTCTGAGTCGGACTGGAGCTCTCTGCCCTTTACCAATCCAGCCACGGGCCCATCCATCTGGCCCATCAAGACTCACTCATTTCATCAGTCCATAAAACCTTAGAAAAATCAGTCTTGAGATATTTCTTGGCCCAGTCTTGACGTTTCAGCTTGTGTGTCTTGTTCAGTGGTGGTCGTCTTTCAGCCTTTCTTACCTTGGCCATGTCTCTGAGTATTGCACACCTTGTGCTTTTGGGCACTCCAGTGATGTTGCAGCTCTGAAATATGGCCAAACTGGTGGCAAGTGGCATCTTGGCAGCTGCACGCTTGACTTTTCTCAGTTCATGGGCAGTTATTTTGCGCCTTGGTTTTTCCACACGCTTCTTGCGACCCTGTTGACTATTTTGAATGAAACGCTTGATTGTTCGATGATCACGCTTCAGAAGCTTTGCAATTTTAAGAGTGCTGCATCCCTCTGCAAGATATCTCACTATTTTTGACTTTTCTGAGCCTGTCAAGTCCTTCTTTTGACCCATTTTGCCAAAGGAAAGGAAGTTGCCTAATAATTATGCACACCTGATATAGGGTGTTGATGTCATTAGACCACACCCCTTCTCATTACAGAGATGCACATCAACTAATATGCTTAATTGGTAGTAGGCTTTCGAGCCTATACAGCTTGGAGTAAGACAACATGCATAAAGAGGATGATGTGGTCAAAATACTCATTTGCCTAATAATTCTGCACTCCCTGTATAGTGTCCCTTTAAAGGACAACTGTCATCAAATGTCCACTTCTTATTTACTAAATGTAATGATATTTAATTACTATTAAATTATGTATATTGATAAATGTTCAATGTTTTATATGACTGAGCAGCCATGTTACTCAAGTTAGGTGGAGCGGCAGTTGGTCAGATAATAGTAGAATCTGTCACAACATGGTTGTTAAGTTAGATAAGCATTATAACAATAAAAAAATAAAAATCAAGATATAATATTAAAAAAATAATAGTCAAAATGTTAAACATATATCTGCTCACCAGTCAAGCCATAAGACTTGCTTTTCTGACAGAAATCACACTTTTGCAGTGGTGTTACTACTGCAAAGGATTCTGGGCGGGTATATGCTAATTATTTAAACAAAGATTAAAATTTCTGCCTCAGTATTCCATTTTAAACATTCCATTTGCTGTATGCAATATCTTTGAAACAACTCAGGAAGACATGCAAAGCCAATGAAACACTCATGGACAGCTGTTTCATTGTTAATGCAACTCATAAGCATGAGGTTGGTTACTGGCTTGCTATGGAGGCTTGTTACTTGCGAAGCACAAATCAAGAAAGTTATTAAAAACAAAACAAATTTAGTTTATTTAAATCTAATACACTTTTAAAAACTCCAAGTGTTATTTCAATTACATTTATCTTGTGTCTAATAATGCACACACCTTACCACAGACACCAGTCTACAGACCAGGCAGTGGTTCCCATTTGCAAATAATTTATATTATGTCATGGAGGTGCTATGTCCTTTCAGGACAGACTATAAATAAACCCAATATATCCTCTTTGTTGAAGTGTTGAAGAGCTCTGTTTTCGTATGAATTCTATATGATAAAATAATGTTATGTTTATTATGCCATTTGCCAGCTTAGGGCATTTTGGCAACAGGGTCCATTTTCAACAAACATGATGCCAGCATTATATTTAATTTTCCCTGCTAGTAATGATCGCACGAACTATCCCACCCAGTCTCGTCAGGTCATAACATGATTGCATTCCATGGTTATTAGAGTATAGAAAACAATATAAAACCCTGCTCTCGTCTCTTTTTGTAATTAATAGACACACAAAAAAGCATCATTTCACGTAAATCCTCCCATTGTCTCCTTTTCAGATGAATTTCATTATTTCCTTGTATGGTCAGGTTAGATTTGTGTCCCTGTAATTCATAACCTTGCTCAGGAAGCAAGGTGAATGGTTAGAGTTAGAACCCACCTAAGAGGTCTGCCTTGATGTGGCAGGTGGGCATACCCTCTCATGGCCATTGGAGATAACTAAAAACCTCCATTTGTGTAAATATACATAGGGATTTGGGAAAGAGCGCAGGTAACTTTTTCTTTGGTTTTTACTGTATGTGTTTGAGATGATGTGTACTATGGTCGTTGCTGCCGCCCAGGAGTAATGGGAGTTTGAGCGCAGGACTTTTTTTGTTTGTTTTTTTATAGCATGGATCAGATTTTGGAGTGAACTATTGTAACTGGACAGAAAATATGAAATCTCATTAAGTGAACTATAATCCGGTTACGCATAATTACTGCCACCATTTAATTACCCAAGCCGCAGACGGATCTCTGTGCAAACTAAGCGTTATTGCTCAAAAAGTAAGTCTGATGAGTGGAGTCCACAATTTATAATTACCATACCTTACCTATCAGTTTATAAATACCATACATTCCCCAAGATCAAAGGAAAATCTAAAGCAGGTAATATTTTAAAAAACAGTGCTGTCTGCATCTAAATATGCATAGCCAGAAGAAATGAATATTTTAAAGAGGTAAATGGAGGGTGAGTGGTCTACACCCAACTCTGTATGACGTAGAATAGCAATTATAAATAGTGCTGCCAATATAGGGTTCCTGATCACCCATTTTTGGGACACTACATTTAATTCAGGTTGATTAGTAGTAAATTAATCGTACTCCAGGATAATATGGCAAATCAATTAACCATAACCTCATGGACTGCTCATCTAGAAATCATTTTAATTCGTATAAACTGACCGACCTGTGACAATATTCTGGATATAGTATTGGCTATACATATATAACTTGCTATGTGATGCGTGCATTTCCTACATCACTTTTTAACACCAGGGACAACAAGTGGGCAGTTTATCACCGTTTCATTGATAGAATATATGAGGACATTCAGGGTCACATAATCTGCAATCAATTCCTCTATATTGTTGTCTGGTTTGACTTTGGCTTATACTTTCAATAAATGCTTTATTTAGTAGTATGTCATATATTTAATGAAGTTCTAAAAATATTAACAGTTTTGTAAAGTATTTTTTTTTATCAGAATAATTATTAGACCTTTTTAATTACTTGGTATAAATGTCTTAAATAGACTATTAAAGGAAGAATATTTGGAGAATCTCACTGTCATTTGATTTACTAAGTTCCACAAACACTCAGAAGTTAAAATCTTCACTTAACAAGGCAGTAACTAACAGTTCAGCCGTATATAATAAACATTCCACTAAGCATCACCTGAACATCTAAACATCATTAAAACATCTAACAGCAGCCAAATGAAACAAGTATCTCAACATATAAAACCACCTAGTTACGGTCTAATTAATGCACCCAGAGAAACTCAACCCAACTTCCCGACACCATACTGCCCAACATCCATTCATTAAGCAATTACTCAAAATCTAAGCACCGAAAAGGACATGCCCTGTCTTTTAAACACTTGGTCAAATGTAGACAAACTAGCATGCACAGCAACCACTGCCGAGTTGGTACGGACATTACCAACAAGTAGGTATCTCACAGGAAAAGTCTCTCTTGGACATGTCATACAAACCACAACATGATGGCAACCATGTGCTATGCACTACCGTATGTACGGTGGTTATATTTCCATATACACCTTGACCTGTTACACGTGAGATTAAAGAATTAAGGAATTTACGTTGCCCCATACTGGCATACTTATAGTTCAAGGTTTTCGTTGTTTAGTTCACTGCACTTGCTATCAGCTGGCTCTAAGGGCCCCTTACCTAAGGCAGAAGGCAGGTAACGCACCTTTTATTATTATTGGCATTTATATAGCTCCAACATATTCCGCAGTGCATCACAGTATTATAACCTAAAAGTTGACATGTCAGGCAATATCTCAAGCTACATCCCTGGAGCTCATGCATCACTCTGCACCCCATGAGAAGCCAGTTTTCAGGCTGCTCACCTTCAATGGCCAGGGTCTCTGACACAGCAAGCAGAAAGGCCAGAGTCCATCCAAAGCATCTCCAGGGAGCCAGCATGGTGCAGCCGGGGAACCGTATCCCTCCTGTGTATCCTTCTCGGGGTTATTTGGTGTCTGTCGTGCTGCGTTTACTGTCTGTGTGCTCTGTCTCCCTCAGGTGTGTTTTAAGAGCACTCTGTAACCTGACTCACTGCAGACACAGAGATCTACTGTTGTGAGTCACGCTCTGATTAAGTGCCCAACCCTTCACATCAACTTCACATATACACAAGTCCCAGCCCCAAACTGCCTCCAACCTAATATTTACACACAGCAAGGATAAGCAGCCTCTGCCACCCCAGCTGGCTGAGCATAATGGGAGGTGTAGCAGTTGGGCTGTTAGAGACTGCCTAACCCTGAGAGGGAAAAGGTTAAAAGAACACACAGTATATGTATGAAAATGAAAAAAATGCACACAAAAAAATATATATACACAAGTACACCTAACCAACTTAATGGTAGGAATATGCAGAGGTACTTAACTGCGTATAAGATGGATACAGCTTCCCAAGAGGTTTCCCCCAAACGAACCTCAAATATAAGTATGGATATAGACAAAAAATGGGATACAGCTGAATAACTAGAAAAAAAAGAATATAAAACACATAGTGAAGTACATTAACAATAATTGGATTTAACCCACAAAGATTGCACTCACGAGATAGTGTAGGGTAATGCGCCTTTAAGCCCACACTGGGCTAAAATGGTATTTGCCTTCCACGGATCGGTTGCTCTGTCTTTCACAGGAAATGGAAGAATGCCAGTTGAAATGTAAAAAATATTTTTCTTTATTCAAAAGGCGGTAAATAGCCTTGAAAGATTCAATCAGTAAAATTATTAAAAAAATTATTAAAAATAACTGCAATCTAAGATTGCAGTTATTTTTAATAATTTTACTGATTGAATCTTTCAAGGCTATTTACCGCCTTTTGAATAAAGAAAAATATTTTTTACATTTCAACTGGCATTCTTCCATTTCCTGTGAAAGACAGAGCAACCGATCCGTGGAAGGCAAATACCATTTTAGCCCAGTGTGGGCTTAAAGGCGCATTACCCTACACTATCTCGTGAGTGCAATCTTTGTGGGTTAAATCCAATTATTGTTAATGTACTTCACTATGTGTTTTATATTCTTTTTTTTCTAGTTATTCAGCTGTATCCCATTTTTTGTCTATATCCATAAAAGAACACACAGGCCTGGCCTGTTTAAACAAGCTGTAGTGTGGTCAGACATATTAAGGAAGGCAAAGAGCTAAATCAAGAGCAATCACCATGGAAACCACAACAACACTTAACATTGAGGGGGAGATTTATCAAGGCAAAAAAAAGTGCTGTTCTGGGGCAAAGTGCTAAATAACAGGTAATCACCATGGAAACCAATAGAATGTGTCTCAGCATTCCGCTCTTCCAACCCAAATTAGCCCACCTCATCCAAATGTTTTTGGATGAGGAAAACTTAATAAATTATGACTTGCTTCAGTTGACAGACATTTTGTATTCTGAGCAGTTGTCACACAAACTCTTGCCTGTGTTGCTCACACAGCCTGCCCTGAGGTAGCCTATTCACGTAATGCCATCTGGCTGGTTTACAATATTGACTGTTAGTGTTCACTCTTGGGAATTCAAAGAGAATTTAATATTTTAGGTAAAAAATAGTCAAAATAAATACAGTTTCCAATTCAGGTTATTTTGAGGTAAAATGTGAAATTCACTTTTTAATTCTGTTTGAGTTTCCCGACAAATCCCATATTAGTAAATTAATATGAGTGTCATGCTGATAATTGCTATAAGAATGCCTCACCATGTTTAGTGTTGGTAAGCTATATCCATGTTACATAGATGTACCCCTGTATAAAGAGTGATGGGAGTTACAGTCCCAACATCTCCAGTGCTCAGTTGGTGCTCTATGGATGTGGTGTATGCAGTCAGTTATATCATTCACTGTAACTACACAGACTGGTATGATCAGTGATATAGTAGTATTAGTCTCTGATAAATGTGCCCTAGCTGTTATGTAGCCGTTATCTCTCCAGTACCTGTTCTTTCGATAATATCACTATCTGAATTAACGGTCACAGGAGAATCAGGGCAGTTTTAAAAAAAAAAAAAAATTCCTACTACAATTTCTGAGTCACAGATTCAAAACCCCATGCGGGCACTAGCCATGGCATAATGTATTATATAGGTACGGTCAGTAGTGGGATTAAACATTTTTAGTAACGAGTTTCGACTTTTCATATGTTTCCAACTCCACAGGGTGGCCCAAGACATTGTGCTGCCTGGGACCAAGACTCCATCTCGCCCCACCCCCCAAGACTACACAAAGGGGCTCCGCACCCGGCGGCATACAGGGCAAGTCGCCGGGCCCCCTAGCTAATTTTAATCACTGGTTTGGCGAACTTGTTACATTTTAGTAACAGGTTTATGCAAACAGGTGTGAACTGGCTGAATCCCACCACTGAGTACAGTGCCCACACCATAAAGACAAATCAGGGTAACGTGTGGCATTTCTTTCAGCATTGCCATATATTACCCTGACGATCATGGACATGTAATCCTAATTATAGTTTGTTTCTTGATTTCACAGAAAAAAATAAATCTCACTTTCTCTAATAATACAAGACCATGCGTATGGAAAGGTTATAGGGGCCAGGCTGTGAGACACAGGAACTACATGGAGGGGGCAGAGACAAGGAAGGAAGGAAAGGGGGGGTGCAGGCTGCAAGAGCCAGCCCCCAACTCCCAGCATCCTCAGTCTGCAGACTGGTCACCATGGAAGCCACACTCCAGCACACAAAAGATAGGAAACTGTAGGGTGGCTATAACTGTATATTTTGACCTGTATGTCTGTCAGCGTAAGTGTATCGGTGTGTGTCTGTCTGTGTATCGGTTCCGTGTTTGTGTATCTGTATGCCTGTCAGTATGTGTGTGACTCTTTGTCTATATCTGTCAGTGCATATTTCTGTGTGTCTGTCAGTGTATGTGCGTGTATCGGTGTGTCTGTGTATCTGTGTGTCTGTCTGTATGTGTGTGTGTATGTATGTGTGCATCTGTATTTTTATATTGAATCGTTTACCTTTACTTGGAAAATGAGGCGCTAAAAACTTATCTGCAGCCGGAAGAAGTTTAGACTGTTTAATTTTGGCTCTACCTACTGCCAAGCTATGCAGGTCTGGCATATAGGAATAGAGTGATGTTACACTGTTCTGACGCCGCATGCTGGCAACAAAACCAACGTGCCAATGTCACTGAGGTTTTCCCTGCTTGGGGATGTGTCATGTATGGGTTATGGATGTAGGATAACAAATAAATAATGCAGCCACAGGCTGCCCAATCCTGTTTTCCTTTTTTCTCTGTATACAACCAAACACTGCTCTGCCTTTTTCCACTGGTAGAGGTAGATAGGTTCCCATACCTTGCATGGATTACCACTATGTGAGGACTGGACCGTTCCTTTAATTACGCCACTCAGTGGTCCATAACGTATATAGCAAACATTCATCCCTAAGCTCCTATTGTGCCAAAGAAGATAAAGTGCAATATAAATACATTATAACAATATAGAACAAACCTAAAACCGTTAAAATGTAAACACAGGTAGACACATAATTTTTCTGACAAGCAATTTTGGTTACTAAATTCTACAAACCTGTTTTAATTCCAGATATGTATATTATAATCAAATTAATGGAACTTCTGTACTGACAAATATTGTGAGAAATACTGTAGAAAAAGTGGTATATACCCGGAACTGCCTTCCGATTGAACTGGTAACGGCTAGCAAAGTAAAGAATGGAATGTTCAGGGCACAGGAAACTATTCTAAAGAACGATTTGGCAAACAGGGGAATGGGTTCTTAGACACTATGATAATACTGTTTACTTCATTTGCAGGTAGCCCAACCCTAGAAGTGTACATGGGGCGTGAGGGCTGAAGCTGTGTGATACAGACAGGAAGCAGTCTGATAATCAGACAGCACCTGAGGGAATGATTGGTGCAGGACTGATGAACCGCAGACCATGTCTGGAGGGAAGGAAGGCGAAGGCTGAAGTGAGACACCTCACACAGTGTACCCTGGGGCAACACAAACAAAACATGGAAGAAAGGAAGAGGTGTGGATGAAATACTCAGCTAGGTGTCACTGCCAGGTTCAACGTTGCACATAGCAACAAGAGTGACAGCACTGTACTCTCCCAATAATCCACTTGCTAAAACTAGTTAGAAAAGGAATTTACTAAATACGTCAAAGAAATCTTATCACTGTTCTTATCACTGTACATAAAACAACAACATAAAAGTATTTTTATTATTAACGAAAGTAAAATATTGTATTGTTTTATAATTAATAAATATAAATTAAAAACTCTGTTTGGCGAATCTTTTGGCAAATCTTTTGGCTTACCTTTCATCCATGGAGGCAGCCATTTTTATATCTTTTTGGTCAGAAGGACCACCAGTTGTGATGACCATGACTGAGATGCTTAGTACTTGCACATAATGTCAGAATTCATAAAAAAAAAACACGCTAGTTCTTCATTTCCTTTATGGTTTTTAGGTTGGAAAAGCGGCTTCTAACTAAAGAGGACTTAAACACGGCCGTGCCCTTGGAGCAAGCAAAGCCAGTAGATCGACTGAGAAGAAGTATTTACTTACAAGTGTCTAGTACAAAATAACAAGCAAAGAGACCGTAATACATGTAACATTTTACTTATATTAAAGGGTTACTCCAACCATCAGTGATTTGAAGTGGTCCTGGTGGTAGGAGTCTTTTAAAATGTCCTACCTCCCCTCTCCACTGACTCAGGGTGCACGGTCCAATCAGGCTTCTCTATCAGATTGGACCACACAAGGCCCTCTGCTGACATCAGATATACCCGGCACTGGATTGCAGGTAATATTAAACACTATTTCCTTTAATTTTCAATAGAGAGGACCTATTAAAAAGTCCATTAGGGCATGCTTATCTTAAAAAAAGCAAACTGTAGCAAACGGTTGGAGTAACCCTTTAAGGATTTCAAAAATCATGACTGTTTGACATGGTATCTCAAATCAGGGAACCTAAACCTACTCAGTGGCATATTTAAAAAAAATTGCACCTGCTCAGAATGTACCTAGTCAATTGACTAGGTACACATGTGCGTTGCGGGGTTATTTAGGGGTCGAAGTTGCTGCACACACCGCTATCAGTCGCGAGGGCATCAGTAACGGCTGTTGCGATGCCCTCGTGAGCCTCTATGCAAGAGTCCGCGTGGAGAGTGCTCTGATTGGAGCGCTTATCCACAAGGGCGCTCTAGAGTGGGAAAAACAGCGATGTAGAAGGCTATTCAGGGTAGTCCAGCTATGGCTTAGCTGCAAGATAGTTTGAATTTGTCAAAATCACCTGCATCGATTAATTTGATTAATCGTCCTGACAAGAACAGTACGCCTGTTAATGAGTCTTGTTTAAAGGAAGCTTTGGCGTGCATTGGGTTTTCATTTAGCAAATTGCATTAAAGAAAAAATATGGAATGATGAATATATCAATATTCTTTCTTTGTTGCCAGCCTCTAGGGATTTTTTGTTATTAAAGCAAGAAAGAGACAAAGACAGGAAACGGTCGGTACCCCGGTCCTTTAATAATTGGCTTCAGGCTTTTTGTATTTTTGCTAGTGTTTATTGTGAGCGTCATGCAGATAAGGTCTTTTTCATCATCTGGAATCTATATTAGAGGCTTTCAAAAATGTTGGTGGATTGTCTTAATTCAATTATGATGAAATATTTTGTCAGAAATTATTGGTGCTTAAGAATTTGAAATGTGGTATGAAGGATGTTGGTTCTTGGGTAAGCATTTTGCTACCAAGCAGGATTCCACAGAATCAATATAGGTCACAGACTCAGGCGAGTGGGTTGCACTCAGGCGAGTGGGTTTGTTGGCCTTTCAACGAGTCCCAGTGTAAATGGCTGAATTCTTGCAGGTTCAGACATCAATGCAGTAATTGTGCGGGGAGTCATCTGTCCTTTCGGTGCTTTAAGAGTCCTTTCGGTGCTGCCGCCAGAGAGCAGACTTCTAAGAGCGTGGACCCCAGTGAAAGGACAAAATCTGCTCCCTTATTTAAAATGCTATCCAAACCAGCAGATAGCGCAGTTAATTAAAAAAAGCTTTTTATTTGGTTTAAGAATTCCTGTTTGTAGTTCATCAGTTCAGTTTGTTGAAAATCTTAGTTCAGTTATGTTAAATACTAGTATAGTTAGAGAGAAGATTGATAGAGAAATATCTTTAGGGAGAGCGGAAGGACCGTTTTCAGTTCCGCCTTTTCCATATTTTAGGGTGACGCCACTTGGTTCAGTTCCCAAGAAGGAGAAAGGTACCTATAGATTAATTCACCATTTGTCTTACCCGCAAGGTGCATCGTTGAATGATGAGGCCGATACTTCCATTATTTCTGTGTCTTACACTTCCTTTGAAGATGTGCTGAAATGGGTAAGGAAGTGTGGTCTGAATGCTCTTATGTCAAAAGTTGACATTAAGTCAGCATTTAGGTGGGGGCGGGGCCGGACCGCCATGCTGACTGGTCGCATGCTGGAGAGGCTCCTGAGGGAATCAGCCCCATAAGCTGACAAAAATGTGGCTACTAAGCCTAAATTAATCTAAAATAACAGCAAAAACACTGCTTGGCTGTCGGTGATGCAGCAGACCCAGAGATCGGGAGTTTTTGGAGCCCGGGAGGGCGAAAAAAGACTTTGGTGTCTGCGGCCTAATCGAGGAAGAGGCGGGGTGGACGGCCGCCATCCTGCTTTGTCCCTCGGCTATCACATACCGGCTCTCTGATGTGGTCCTGGTCCCGTTCCCCCCCCCCCTTTGGACCGGTGGGGGTTATCCCGGTCCCCACTGGAGGGCCCGCGGCAGCGGGGAAGGGAACGCTACAATTTAATCTCCCGCACTCTGAAGCTAAAATGGCCGCCATCTATGCCATCACGAAAAAGCCAGTTTTGAGCAGCCTGCATGAGGAACCCCTAATGAGGCTATGGAAGAACCTCTGCCCTCACTCACGGGCTCCAAGGAGCATAAAGACCTACCGTTGCAGACATACTATCGGCAGCACCCACTCGCACCCCAGCACAGACTCTCCAACGACCACTCACCTAAACCGAGAGCCTCAAGGAGGGAAAAACCTCATATCGCTGCCAGACTTCTGGGTGGACACACCTGCAGACTCTGATGCCGACTCCAGATAGAGCTCGATCGGAGGAAGCCAGAAACTAACTTGTGCTGCGACCTGAGACAGACAGAGCCGAACTAGCTGGGCTTACCACTATACTGGGACACCTCACCTATCACACTTAGCCAAGTCGATGGAGGGAGGGGGCAGAGGGGTAACCCAGATCAGCTACCATGTAGCATTAACCTTTATCTCCCTGTGCCGTGGGTCCCCAGAGGCATACTCACTACTTAGCTGTCTAACCTAGTTGCTACTCGTACATTACTCTATCACTTAAAACAGGCTTAGGCTCTTACACATGTTTGAGTTTATAGTATGCTAGATTGAACCTACAAGGCATTACAAACAAGCATAAAGTATGCAAAATATACAAATTAGCATGTTACACAACACGACTATAACTACTTCTTTATCTTGTAATTCTTCTTGTTTAATTCTTGTTCCTACTCGACAAAAAAAAAAAATGCAGCACCTCTTGACTATATATTGTTTGCAATACTATTGTATACTAAACATGTCACCGATTAAGCTTGTAATCATCTCTGCACTCAAAAATAAAGAATTAAAAAAAAAAAAAAAGTCAGCATTTAGGTTACTTCCTATACATCCCGACTGCTTTGGTTCATTGGGTTTTCAATTCGAAGGAACATTTTACTTTGACAAATGTATGCCAATGGGTTGTTTTGCTTGTTTTTTTTTCAAAAAAAAAGAAAAAAAGGAAAACAGGGAACTAAGGAGCCAAACAGATTAAATGCAAATGTGATGAAAACACTGCATATACCAAGTGATTTCACTATAGCTCCTATGTGCACGATTATATCACTATAGCAGAATGTGCGATAAATGCTCAATAGAACAGAAATTCAGATATGCGTCCATCAATGCTTTGAAACAAATTCAGTTATCAGAGGAGTTTATTCCCTATCGTACTAACTGTAGCGGAATTAATATCTGAATGGCATAAATAGAACGGTCGGTTTGATAGGCCAATGTTTCAGTCATTGGTTGTTAAGAGGTTAAAAAAAAAAAAGACATTACTTAGATTGACGTTACGTGCAAAATAACAAGTCAATACTTCATAACAGTAAACATTTACTGCAAGCTAGCAGAAGCAATATTTGTCTTAACCTGCCTCCTGTTACATCAAGAAAATGATTATCCATCCAAACCCCTCGATGTATAGCCCCTTGGGCAGACAGGAGTTAGGTGGGTCTAGGTGTGGCTTTGAACATTTTTCTTTATGTACCATAACCAACGCTGAATCCCACCCACCCAGCTATTCAACTATTTCCCAATTCTTCCTAGCAGAGATTCCCAGGGCTATATAATAAAATGGTTACATAAAGTATTACAATTCACTCTTGGCACAAAAATAGTTAGCAAATATTTTTTTCAAATAAAATATGGATACCATGTCCCAAACAAAGGGCAAACACTCAAGTGCACACAACGTAAGCTTCAATATTGCAGTTTTAGGATTGTGTGTAGCACACTGGACAAATATAAAAAAATACATAGATTCCAAAATATGCCAGGCATGTGCGTACAAGCAACATTGTTTCTGTGATTTAACATGGGCAATTCAAGATTTCCTAACTGGAAATGCGGGTCGTAGCGAGTGACAAGAATGAAATTCCAATTCCTAAATGAAGCAATGATTTCACTTGCCAACAAAACAGAACAATGAGTCATGGTTTAATGATAGACTTAACAAAGCAGTCTAGGCACTAATGCCAATAACAAATGGATGCTGGACAGGAGACACTCAGAAAATAGTTTGCCAATAGACCATGGGACAGCACCAGAGGACTCCAGTGCCCAAAATCAATACACAAGGCTGTAACAGTTATGTTGCTTAGAATATCCCTTTACACAATATACAGACTTGGGAACAGTGCACACATAAAAATACATATTTACATTGTATATGGCTACTTAAAATAACCTATCTCAGCAAACAAATATGGGGATTCAGTTCCGCCATACTGTGTTAAGCCCCTCACATTTATTTAGCATTATATACATAAATTCACAATGCTCTTATAACAGACTATTTAAATACACCTTAGCTTATTTAGCACTAGCACTATTTAATTTTGTATCCCATGGTGGAATTTTTTGTAGCGCTCACCGATATTGGGGTACTGTGAAGTAGAGGTGGGCTTAACACAATATGGCCATATGGTGGAACTGAATCTAAATATTTGTTTGCTGTGACAGGTGATTTTAGGTAGCCTTTTAAAATGTAAATCTGTATTTTTATGTGTGCGTCGTTACTTAATCTGTATATTGTATACAATATAGTTTATATGGTAGCACCATTGCTGAGAAATGCATGTTCCAGGTGTGCCCCCAAAACTAATTTTGTTTCTTTAAAATGTCCCTTTAAACCTTAAAAACATTGTACTTTAACCATTCAATTAAGTTTGAGTCACAAACAACAACTCATGCAAATTAATTCTTCTTCTTTGCAGTTAATTAGCATGCAGGGAGCGAAAACAGCAGGCTAAGAGTTTCAAGTGTTAAGGTGACTGTTCATTTAAACTAGTTTTCCCTTTCACTGTATAATCAGTCACAAGTAGTAAACATGGTGTGTATTCACAAGTCATTGTGGAGGACTATAAGCCAAAAAACAAACTAATCTGCAGTTTTGCCATTATTTTTTCTGCATCCTTATCAGATGACGATAGATTAAAGGGACACTATGGTCACCAGAACAACTACAGCTTATTGTATTTGTTCTGGTAAATATATAATCATTCACATCAGGCTTTTTGAAGTAAACACTGCCTTTTCAGAGAAAATGTACTGTTTACATTACAGCCTAATTATAACTCCACTGGCCACTCCTCAGATGGCTACTACAGGTGTTTCCTGGAGCAGTGCAGCACAGTGTGCAGCACTAACATCCAGTGTCTCCACCGACTGCATGCAGACGGTGAACTTTCCTCATACAGATGCATTGATTCAATGCAGTTTTATGAGGAGATGCCAATTGGCCAGGGCTGTGTTTGGCTTGTGCTGGCTTTGCCCCTGATCTGCCTCTTTGACAGTCTCAGCCAATCCAATGGGAAGCATTGTGATTGGCTCAGAGAATCACTACTGATGTCAGCCAAGCAGGCAGATCAGGGCAAGACAGCAGCTGCAGACTTGACTGAAAGTAAGATCCTACTATATTTAGAGGAGGCAGGAGGGCTAGATTGAGGTTTTAACACTATAGGGTCAGGAATACAAGTTTGTGTTCCTGACCCTATAGTTTTCCTTTAGGAATATTTAAAAACAGATTTTAGGTTTGGGTACAGTGTATATAATGAATATTTTAGCGATTTAATTCAGACCTCCCCTTCCCCTTGATTATCCACCAGTGATCGGTGTGTAAGCGGATGACGATCTGGATTCCATTTAATGGCAAATGGGTAACAAACAGAAAAAAAACATTCCTCATTAAACATTATTACGATAGACTGATCAGACGGATAAAACATGCAAGTCAAATATCTGCCAGTCATGTCCACCTAAAAGAGATGTACCGACTTTCTGCAGGCTACAGACACCTGGGGCTCAGTCCCACTGCAATGCTTCCATTTACCAAATATCTGCTGGGGCAAGCACACACGACAAGCAAGGAGAAAGTGCCCAAAGCCATCACAGCTATACCGTCAACAGAGGCCTAGACGCCTGGAGCATCTCGACTGGGAAGCACAGTGATCACGTTCGCAAGCCTGCCTGGAGGTTGGTTGGTGACTGCTCCAGAGTCTCCCAAGCTTGGGGTTTTGTGGTAGTGTGAAGCCTATATGGCTCTCCGTTGCCGCTGATTCGGTTTTCCTGAAGACAAAGTGTCGGGAAGCTTACGGAGAAATGTATTTCCACGACAGAGCAGTGTCTTAAGTGTTCTAGTTTTGTCTCACTGTATGTTTAATGTTATGTTTGCTTTTTGTATGGTTAACTGAATATTATGTCAGATCTCCTTGTTAAAATACCACATGTTGCTATGCCATTGAGCATAAATGCCTACTATATATCAGATAGAGGCATTTGTATTCTTTTTCATCTACCAGTGCATTTATTGCGGTCACGTTCTTTTCTAATGTTAAGTTTGCCTCGCTTTACCACCACTTACATTTATAAAATAAGATATTGATATATTATATTGCCCAGTTATGCGACTATTTTTGTCGATTTGTAATCATCACTGTGACATGTCCAATATTAGCATTACCTCTCATACACCATGATATATTGTCTAAGCTCTCCATTAGCTCAATAAAACTTTGACAAAAAAAATACAAAATAAATAATTTTAGGATATACTTATCTAATCTCTGATCCAGTGCGGCCATGTCCTCTGTTACACCCACCAATGGGCTACCCTTCATTAACTTGAAGTGAATGTGGTGCTTAGACTGCATTTAAATAATAATTTGCTGGGGGATCTCAAAGTATTTTACACTCCACTAATGCCAAATATTCATCTGTTAGGGGGTATGTTCTGATTTACCTGTATTCTTGAGGGACAGAATAACTAAACTTTTGATATACTCTTGCTAAAGTTTATAATCCCATAAGGATGAAAATGCAATCTACTCATCTTGACCTCACTCACCAAAAATAAAATCATTAAACGGGAAACTGTATTAGGCCTATAAAAGAGACAGACATTCACATGGATAATGAAAAGAACAAGCCTTTAGCATTAGGGGTTACAAATATTCACTTTATTATAAATAAGAAATACGGTTTTATACATAAAAAAGTGTTGTGTTTCTGTTGAACCCCTTCTCCCCTGGACAAAAAAAAATTGACCACAGATGAACCCCTGTCTTCTGAATACTCGGTTGTCCATTAAAAAAAAATCCAATATTGGCCACTAAGAGTGTAAGGGGGCAAGTCGACCTTCGCAGCCACAGAAGCGATCACAAAATTCTGTGCGGTGTTCTTTGGCAGTGAAGGGTACTCCATGGCATAGATTAAAGTCAGAGGTTAAAAGGAGTCACAAGACAGGGAAACATTTACACAAGTTAGGGGCCCGAGACGAGATTCAACAATGGGCAGCTGTAAAATTGTGTTGTAACCGAGTACACATTATCTCTGATTATAGAGGTTTAGTCATGTCAACTTTTTATAGACAGACAGAAGATGGAAATGGAGAATGAGAGGAGAGAGGGTGATACAGTTAGGGAAGGTAAAAAAAAAATAAAAAATAGAAATAGTTACAATTGAAACACCTTCTCCTCCCTTCCATCTTTCTGAGCAGCCAGGAATTTATTTACAGAGATAAAGGCAAAGACAAACAAAAAATAGACATTTAACTTGAATTATAATCTGAATACACAAAAAAATAGAACACTCACAGGAATCAAGCAATTCAATATTCAAATATCATTATTAGCACCAGTGTCATTAAAAAGGGTTACTCTCCGCAAACACAGAAGAGCGTTTCGAAGGGAGTGGGTGTGGAGTGTGTATCTGTAGGAAGGGGGGGATTACTGTATAGTATAGAACGACAATGAGACTTACTGAAACCATGAGATGTGGCGAATGGACAACCCAAGCTGCAAATTGTAGACCAATATAACAGTTGGAACATTCCTTGGCTATTTATTTATTAAAAAAAAAATTCAATTGGACCTCGATTTTGCAGCCTAACCATGTCACCACTGTTCATCGATTTGCGAATTAAGCCCCAAGTGTAACAGGTGTGGTTTCTCAGAACTGTATGGAAGAATTAAGATGGAAATTCTGTTTACTCTATCTAAGTGGCTGCGATATTATCTAAACCCTTGATGGCATAGATTTCTGGAATATAGGCTCATGTTAAAGGCTTGGAGCGGGGACAATATATGAAAGTATATAATTCTAACATTTCATTTGTTACTTGAGACTGTAGTACAATTTTAGCTTTTCCCCCTAATAAAATATTAAATGAAATCTATATATATATATTATTATACATTTAAAAACAAAACTACCTGCTCTTTAAAAGTATCACTTCTCTTTTAACATGTATAAAATAAGGCTGTTAAAAAGAATGAACCCTTTCGGGTCTGGTTTGCAAATCAAGCGACGCATTCCATTGTGTTACTTGGTTGGTTATAAAGTCTATCCAGGCATAGGCAACCTTCGGCACTCCAGATGTTGTGGACTACATCCCCCAAAATGCTCTTACACCCAAAATGCTGGCAAAGCATCATGGGAGGTGTAGTCCAAAACATCTGCAGTGCCGAAGGTTGCCTATGCCTGGACTATGCCATAAATTGCTACACTGAATGGACTTTTGCATTGAAGGCAAGGAGCTGAGACCTCTTGTGGCAGTCAGGAGTTATTGCTGGTTTCATGCATTGAAGAATGCAGAGCAAGTTCATAACAGCTAATGCAATCAATGTTTATACAAAGAAAAGATGCACACATTTCAATAAAATTTTACATTATATTTTTAAAACCGTATAGTAAAAAAAAAAATCCCTTTAAAATGCAGAGTATTGCGTGCAATGCTATGTAGACTCTGCATGTTGGTATCTTGTGTACATGTAGAGATTATATATTAAAACATATAAAAATCATAACTGCTTTGTTGCAATCAGACATTTGAAAAGTAGTTATCCTTCATTTAAGCCAAGCTCCCTTCTCTTTATAGAATGATTTCACGTAATTTTAAAATGGGTTATGTTGCCACTGAAGATGCACTGAACTTTACACAAAAGTGACAAATTTAGGATGCACTATTGTCCAGTGGAATGCTGAAGAATGTTACATTCTGCATTCATGTACTACTGGTATGAAAGGAACTAATGAAAGATGAGATCTCAAAGACACCAATATGACTGATTCATTAATTTCACATTGGTGGTATTTTAATTTTGCATGCTGGAGGTCTTTCAAGCCTTACCCCAACAGAATGCACAATTTATACACAACCCACAAAACAGTATCAATCTAGGAAGTTTATATAAATTAAGCAGTACGAATGATAAGATGTGAATATAGTTTGGGATTAGCAGTCCCCCATACCCACAAAAAAAAAAAAAAAAAAATTGTATGCATTGCTTTGCATAAATCAATATTCCACTAGATTTGACAATGGAAAAAATATCTTTGAGACCATTAATGCTATGGAACGTCACTTTAAATGCAAACCATGTACAACTTTGGATATATAATTTGGACTACAGCAGGGATAGGTTTGACACACAGAGCAACAAGCCAGTACTCATGTACACCCAATAGTCCAGGTTTTCTCAACAGTCCCATTTAAATAGAATTGGGAAAAAGCTAAACCCAGAATAAGGCAAGAATTAGGACTGGACTAAACATCACAGACCTAGAGCACCAATTTTTGCAGGTGTACCGTACTAGACGTATGGGATAGGCATAGTACTAGCTCCATCTTCATATGTCCCTTTTGACCCTATCCCACCACTCATGCTCCAATGATTTTGCACCAAGCACCTTTTATTATTGTGGGGGATTTTTTTTTTTGTTTTGTTTTTTGACAGTGTGAACAGCATTTGTAGGCACTGGGGAAAATGTGTAAAAGCATTGCTGGTTTGAAAGTAGTGCATATTGGAGCACATTAAGTAACGCAATCACCATGGGAATCCATGTAATCTGGCGGAACACTCCACTGGGTTCCAAGACAATTGTTTCACTCTTACGACTTTAACCCACAATCACATTTAATACATGAGCGCATCGCGTCTATGGGCATTGTGTCTTTGTGCCAAATCAGGCTGCACAAGGAGTACTAAGACCGAGATTTGACAAATCCCATGATCTAAGGAAATAATTACTGCTGGTGATTACCAGGTTTTAAATCGAGCTCAACAAAAGCTCCTCTTCAATGGTTTTTAAATGCTCCAAATACCTGTCAATCCCCGACCTAATTTCTAAATACATCCACTTTAAAGACCAGTGCTGGTCCCAGAACGAGGTAAGCAGACTGATCCCTTACTCCACGTGCAGTTCAGAGATACCAGGACATTCATATACACTGTTACATTAGGATTATGGAATATATGCCGAAGCTTCCATTCACCCTGGATGGCAGCAGCTACAATGGATCAGTCAGTAAGACATTCTTTGCTCCGGCTTACTGTGGACAAGGAAAATATTTCCCAGCCTGCACAGTACAGAACTCTTATTTAGAGCAGAAAAAGAAGCTCATTCCCTACTATTAGAGCGCTTCTGTGCCGTGAGGGCTAATACTGGCTGTGTGGCTATGCTATAGGTCAGGGGACCAGGCTGTATGGTTAGTGAAGGGGTAAGGAGAATACATTGTGTTTTATAATGTAAAATCTTGCTGCAGTAGCCCCTTTCTTTCCTTAGGGGTCCCAAAGAGTGCAGCTCCATTAATCACTTCTGTGCCATAGAGGCTTTCAATATATTATGTTAAGGATTCACTAGAACAAAGCAGTTTACATTTGCCAGAGACAGTGTCTTTCTTATACGGTCCCTTGCCTGAGACTGCAGAGAATGACTTCAGTGCCACCTTGAGTGGACACGGGGGATTGCTATGCATTGCTGTGTGTAGATGGCTCGGTGTCATTCCTTTCACCAATATATACTCTCTAATTCGTTCTGCAGGACGATTAACTTCAAATCCGTTGACACCACACACAATACGTAGTGAGGAGTTTAGTTTGGAAGGGAATATATTTCCAAGTCTTTGTAACCTCCCCTTCAATACTCATAGGGCAGGGAGTGAACAGTGTTTAGGGAGACAGTCTGGGGTAGGTGAGTAATAAGGCACTTCACAGCCAAACGTGGGGGTTGGTGAGGAAGGAGACATAGACCACCTTCCGATCTTCCCAGAGAGCTTGGCTTTAAGGTTTCTCAATGATGGGGGTGTTGTAGCAGCCAGGGGGCAAGGTGTTTTTAATGTCCTGCAGGTTTTTGATGTCTTCTTCAATCTGCTTAATGTCTCGTTCATAAGAGAGCAGGGCTGCATCCTGCAGCCGTGCCGATTCCTCCAATTCGCCCACCTTGCGATCCAGATCACTATCACGCAGCTGGGATTTTGCATTGTCCAGTGTACTCTCCAGTTCTTTCAACTTTCCTACATCAACCGTGTCCAGGGAAGCTATGAACCAGAGAGGCAGAGGGAAAATAAAAAGTTACATTAAAAATAATGCATATGGAAGAATGATCCATCTCTCACAATACCAAGTGACCTTGGACAGACAATGTGAAAGAGGCCATATATCTGTTACATTTAAATGGCATTTGGAAAGTAAAGGAGGCAGATAAAAAAAAAAAAAAAAAAAAAAGAACAGATGAAGGGAAATAGAGTTAAACAAACAAACGTCAATGCATTCAGGCAGATCTTTTACATATTTTTGAATTCAGCAAACAAATGTAACCTTAAATTATTATATTGTTTATCTGTTATACATATTGATATTTCACTCGAATGACACATTACTTTCAGTTCTTTCATATTTCAGGAAAATTCACAAAAAAAAAAACAAAACCCCCAAGACAAGTCTCTAATACAGTTCAAGTATTTAAATAATAAGTAGTGGTAAAGTCTCGGATCTATTTATTTTTTTGCAATGCTATGCAGCTATAATCAACAGATTTGTGTCATAACCTAGTAGGCAAGGTTTCATTTAAAATGAGACATGAAAAGTTACATCTTGGGGTTCAAAAGGCTATTTAGCTATGTGAGCCTGCACCAATTTATTTACTGCTAGAGATTTGTTTTTCTCTCTCAATGTTTTTAACATAAATTAGAAGTCACTGAATATGCATTCCTGAATAAATGTCATTAATTAATTAATTGTTACAGAGTGACTTTAGGGGCTAAACCCCAAAGTCTGTTTCATTAACTCTAGATTCCTTCAGGTGGTATGATACAAGGGGGCTAAAGAGATAGGACGTGAGAGACTACAAGAGCGTTACGGAGATAGGGGCAGACACAAGAGTGGTTAGGGTAAATGTGGAGGCACTCACAAAAGGATGAGGAAATACAAGGGATAGACAGAGAACAAGGAGAGTTATTGGTGGCATGAGATACAGGATTACAAGGGTTAAAGGATGGTATAGGGCCTTGGGAGCTGCCTTCAGAGAGGGGTCATAGCGTTTTTTGCTTTGGGCTACAAGCCCCAGGTTGCTGGGGAACTTAGCAACACCCTTGTCTAGCAACAAGGCAGGTTTATCAGTCAACAGCCCTTTCAATAATCAATATTCATTTACCAAGCTGTTGGAGCAAGCTGTTGATCACTTCAAGCACCGTGTTCACAGACTCCTTTGCTTTCTTTGCATTTTGTTCAGCATCTCGCGCTGCATCCGATGCCTAAGAGGAGAGAGAGAAATGATTACAGAGTGCAGGAACTTCTACCCTGCTTCATGGTTTCATTCCTTAGCCAGTTACACACCATTCCAGCCATCATCATGTCTTGATCGGCTTCTGACTGCTTCGTCTTAAGTTGGTTCTCTGCATCCTGCAGCTGTTTCAGCATATCCTGCAGCTCCCCGTCTAAATTGGTCACATCCTTGAAAGTATTGTCAGCCTCCGTTCGGGCAATGGTAGCATTCTGAAGAGGGATACAATAAGGTTTGTGAAACAACTATTGTCATTTATACACATAGGCGTTTATTAACCAAACCGTGAGATTTTAACAAAATATACACCAAAAGAGCATAGTTGGATATTCTGCAACTCAACTGTCAGATCATTGCACAACTCCACTCCCCAGATCTCAAATCTGGCTTCAATTTACATTTTACAGAAAGAATTGCGAATTTCAGAACAACATCCCCAGGTGGTGCAGTGTCACTGTTACTGCAGTAAAATGTTACTGCAGTAAAATGTTGTATGGCACACTTACAGAACCACTAGTGGGAGCCGGGGTGGTAAACTTGGATGTTTGTATAATTCGTAGTAGTAGTGTACCAACTATATTGTACCTATTATTCAGAATACATTTGGGGGAAGGGAGGAACACAAACATTTACAATAGCCTCCAGGTCTGTTGTAATTGAAAAGTCAAGTACAGATGTTCTTTAAACACATTCACACTTCACTCTAAAATAAGTTCCATAATCTTCAGATAGTCTTAAAAAAGTTACTCTTAATTTAACAGAATCCTGCAAACCCAGTGTCTCTTAAATACATAAAGTTCTCTTAGTGGCAAGCTTGCCTCTTGTTCCAAGAAAAGTGATTATTTTTGCTTTGACATTAGCTATCTCACCAAGGAATTTGGGAGACAGCCTGTACATAAAGATGTGTGTTAAGCCAGGAAAAAAATACTCCCTTTCATCTTTGTAATAAATACAGACAGAGTTAAATGCAGTGTATAAGCATTTCCAGGTTTGGATGAGAGCATGCACTTGGATGAAAGGAAGAAGGGAGAAAATGCAAGAAAAATGTGATTTCTGGATATTATTAGTCAATGGACACCGTGAAAAAAAAAAGGAAAGAAATAAGATATTTAGTACAGCTGAAAAGTGGTTTAAAACTAACATTTGTAGACTATTTAGCACTTTTCTATTACTGACACTTTTCTTATTCTAGTAGGAACACAACTGTATATTTTCCTGGGTAGTTTATATGGTGCACAGTAGAACAGATGATAACTGCCCCACATAAGAAGTGTGGTTGTACCTTCACCAGTGCATAATACATGAACTTATCTGTAGAACGAATATGTAAACATAATAAGGAATCCTGGAGTTGGTCTGTATTTGTCCTGGTATTATATAGATAATGCATTATAAATTAGGGTTCGAGCGATATTGATTTTTTAGAGCCGATACCGATAATCTGTGAACTTTCAGGCCGATAGCGGATAACCTGCCGATATTCTGTACATTTACCATTTTGAAAAAATAAACTAATCCTAAAGGTAAATGCACAAAATATACATGCCACATGTAGTGGGAGCTGTGTGTGTTTGTGTAGTGTGCATAGTGAATGCAGTGAATGTTTGTGTAGTGTGCATAGTGAATGCAGTGAATGTTTGTGTAGTGTGCATAGTGAATGCAGTGAATGTTTGTGTAGTGTGCATAGTGAATGCAGTGAATGTTTGTGTAGTGTGCATAGTGAATGCAGTGAGTGTTTCTGTAGTGTGTATAGTGAATGCAGTGTGTCTATGTAATGCAGTGTGTGTGTGTATGTAATGCAGTGTGTGTGTGTATGTAATGCAGTGTGTGTGTGTATGTAATGCAGTGTGTGTGTATGTAATGCAGTGTGTGTGTATGTAATGCAGTGTGTGTGTGTGTGTAGTGTGTATGTAATGCAGTGTGTATGTAATGCAGTGTGTGTGTGTGTTTGTGTAGTGATGTAATTTGTGTAAAATGGGGCTGGGGGGGCATTTTAAAAAAATATTTAAATGGTGTTTTTTTAATCCCCCCTCCATGCTTCTTACCAGGTAGGGGGGATATAGTATTCCCTGATGGTCCGGTGGTTTGTTAAGTACTGTGGGGGGGCCGGCAGCAAGCGCTGACTTACCTTGCCAGCAGCTCCCCAGTGTAAATCTCACGGCCCTAAGTGCTGCGCGGAGCGATGCCATGGTAACCCGTGGCAACGCTCTGCAGCCGCGGGTCTCGCGACATTTAGACATGTAGCTGCAGGAGCTGCTGGCGAGGTAAGTCAGCGCTTGCTGCCGGCTCCCCCAGGACCGCCGGGCTTGTAATGAGCCTGGCGGTCCTAGGAGGTATTATCGGCAATATCGGTATCTATATTGGCCGATACTGATATTGCCGAAAATACCGAATATCGGCGAAACCGATAATTGGTCGATCCCTATTATAAATGTGAAAATAGTTTGAAGATTTAGCCCCTCGTTTGGCAGGGTTTTCTGATACATAGTTCAGCACTTGCCAGCATTTCCATTCATCAGAAAATAGAGATGGAACTGCTGCCTGAGCTCACTACATCCATGTGGTTGAAAGCATCTGTGCGCAGGACACATGAGCAGGGGAACTTCGTACATGAAGAATAGGTTATTATGCTACGTGGAGGATCAGTTTTAACAGGCTGTCAAAATCCTGAACATCAAAATCTAGAAAACATCCAGATTCCTAGAAGTTCAAGGATAAGCTTTTGTAGACTGGATGTGGGAGTCATAGCCCTGTCAATTTTATTAACCAAATGTAACGTAACCGCGAATCAGTAACAGTGGTCCAAAATAAATTCTACAGTAGTTTGTCAGAACCTCCAGGATGTCAGATGATTACCAAGTCACAAAACATTAGGCAACACCTGTCTCAGTACCCAACATTCCAGTGACAGATAGAATGCTTTAAGAACAAGAGGTCACGCTTTTACACTAGAAGAAAGGTGATCAGGTCTAAGGCAAAGGAAAGGTTTTTTCACATTAACAATTATAAGGATGTGGAATTCTCTGCCTCAAGATGTGGTTTAATCAGAGTCTACACAGATGTGTAAACAGCAATTGGATAAATACTTGCAAAAACATAATATATAATTTTTAATTTGTGGGATAATGGCTTCTTGATCCAATGAGATATCTGACTGCCATTCTAGTTTGGAAGCGCTTCAAACTAGCTTTTTTGGGTCTTCTTTTAGATCAACAGTAAAAACAAATCGGAGAAAGGCTGAACTTGACGGACGTGTGCCTTTTTTCATCTATGTAACACTGATATTGGTATATGCCACAAGAATTAAGTTGCAGTTTTTATACTTTACATTTTGGACTTCTTTGGCAATCTTCTCTGCCTCTTCTGCCTTGGTCTTTGCCCCTCGGGCATCTGCATTGGCATTGCCTAGTGCAACCTCTGCTTGCCGTGTCTTGTTATTGGCTTCAGCGATGGTCTGGTTAATAAGTGGAATTTTACGAAGAGCAGCTTCTGCGGCAGTCTTATTGTCATTCACACGCTTGTCAAAGTCTAGAAGGGGGAAAAATAAGGTAGTTAAATTTATGGGTCAAAGCGTTAAGGCAGTGGATCAAAAAGTTGACCGCACTCAATGTTCAATTTTTCTGTGCATTTATCCTGCATCCAAGTACTGTTTATACAGCAGTTGCTAACCTCGTAGATTGTTAAGGATGTCGTTGGCTTCCTGCAGCGTTGCCCGTCCCTTCTTAGCAGCCTCTTCTGCCTGAGCTTTTGCTGCATCTGCTCGGGCCAGGAGCTGGTCAGCAGTCTACAAGTTGAAATAAGACAAAGAAAGCAATGTGTTAAAGATCAGGCAGATAAACAAAAAGTGTGCTCAGTGCACAAAATCATTTAATATAGAAGTATTGTGTAAAGACAATAACAATTTACTTTAAGAAATTAGCCTTGAAACAAATTAAGACTGCAAGCATTCTAGACTAGCAAAATATGAAAGGTCATATAAAGCTTTTGTTCTAGAGTTGGACTAACAAACAGAACATGCATAGGTACCACTGGCAACAGCATTAAAGATTCCAATACAATTGGCAGCCCTTAAACCCGTACTGGAATGTATTGCAGTGTAGCGAAGGGTAAGGAGGGCACCTACCTGCTGCTCAGCTTTCCCTTTGTCCAGCAGATTTTTGACCTCAATTTCACGGCTCCTCATGTCCTCACGCAGGTCGTCGTAGTCTCGCAACTTCTGGTTGATCAGCGAATCTAGATCCTCCGCCTCTTTCTGGATCTTTCCAGCTTCCTTCTACCATGCAGAGAAAGAGTCAATAGATAGACTGGAAAGTTTATGCAACTATCGTCTGTACTACCACCACCACTAACTATTGTGCTTTTTAAAAACCATTTACACTCATATATTTGAACACAAACACAGACGGACTTAGCGCATCAAACTATGCATATTGGAAAGAGCAGATCTAATAAATTACAATGTCCTAATGCTAAATTGGATAGTGAAGTATTGGAATAGGCCATACACAGCGGAGCCAAAAACTGGGTCCCCATATCCATTTAATTGATCCTCACTGTTTTGAACTGGATTCTCATATTTATCAAGCCCTGGGTAACTGCCAATACAATGTTGGGACCCTTTCATGCTGGCAACATTGATTTTAGTGTTCATTGTATTATATTTGACAACTGGGTCACTGAACTAACTTTCCAATTGACAAATGGGTCTGGCAAGCCACTGCCACGAGCATCATTTTGTACATAAAAATGTTAAGAACAAGCGCTTTAAGGGAGAATTGTGATTTTCCTTTCACACTAGACCATTAAGGAATAAGGTCGGGATTTGACAGCACAGTCTCAAGGTCTGTTGAGTGCAAACTTATGGTCCCAATGAACAGACACGAATAATTATTGCTACATTGGCTGTTGGAAAAGGAGAAAAACAAAAACTACAAAAAACACAGAGTTAGGAGCTTTATGGCGCGGATTATTGTTTCAACACAATCAGAAGTATTAACTGTCAAGGTCTATCTCCACCTAATCTATTAAACTCACTTATAGAAATATCTTGAAACCTGGAGAGCATCTGTCCAAAAGCTTACTTGACCTGATCTGGTGAGCAGGTGTTAAAATATCAAATCGAAGGGAAAAAACCTACAAATCTACAATGTGCTTGCAATTCTTGCAACATATCAAAATGTTTCTGTTTGTTTGATCAGCTACTTTCCTTCTTACAACAAGCTTAATTACAGTCAAAGCAAAGTGACTCTTAAATGTTTTGTTACAGGTGTAAAAACAGGGTCAGATACACGCAAGATTTAGAGGTAACACTCTAGTTGCACTACTCTACTCCTGAACAACATTGACAATAAACATAAAAAATTGCCACAACATTATACGACAAAAACCCCAACAAAACATCGTATAGCTGTAGCTCAGTAAATAACAAAAATGTTTGGTACATACTCAAACAAATACTAGAGTGGAGAAGACGAGACCTACTGACTTCGGTATGATTATTGGTACAGGATGCAGGGACGTATTTGCCGCGAGGCAAACATGGCATTTGCCTTGGGCGGCACTTTCCAGGGGGCGGCAAAAAACGCCGCCCCCAATGCCCAGGCAAATACCTTGTTAGCCTGGCGGCTAACTAAAAATCCAGGCAGGCGGGCAGCTAACTAAGAATCCGTACAGGCAGGCGGCTAACTAAGAATCCATACGGGCGGGCGGCGCTGGCGAGGGAGCACTGATTAGTGAACTGTTTCTGCTCAGCTCCCTCGCGCGCCGCAGAGTGATGCCGGAAGCCCGAATATGACGTCTGCGGCGCGCAAAGGAGCTGAGCAGAGACAGCTCACTAATCAGTGCTCCCTCGCCAGCGCCGCCCGCCCGCATGGATTCTTAGTTAGCCGTCCGCCTGCCTCCTTTCCTGTCAGGTAGGGACGCTGGGTGGATTTAAACTAAAAAAGAAAAAGTAATCGGTTAATGTTTGGGGAGGGGAGGGGCTATCAGTGTGTATCTGAGTGATTGTGTGTATGTCTGGCGGTCAGTGTGTGTATTCTGGCTGTCAGTGTGTGTATGTATGTCAGTGTGTATCTGAGTGATGTGTGTCTGTCTGTCAGTGTGTGAGTGAGTGAGTGTGTGTATGTGTGTCTGTCAGTGAATATGTGTTTGTTTCTGAGTGATTGCGTCTGTGAGGGCGCCTGTGTGTCTGAGTGAATGTGTGTGATTGTGTATGCCTGTCAGTGTGTGTGTCTGCGTCATTGTGTGTGTATGTCAGTGATTGTTTGTGTCAAATCAGTGTGTGTATGTCCGTGTATCGGAGAGTGCATCTGTCAAAGTGTGTGTTAGTCGTTTAACAGGAAGAGGTGTGGCATTGACAGGAAGGGGTGGGGCAAATGTAAATTAGGGGGTGCCCGAGTTCCGTCATGCCTAGGGCAGCACAGATACTAAATGCACCACTGACCGGACGTGGTGGTCACTTAAGTCTTTTGATTTTATATTGTATGGAGAGAGAATAATAATAATATGCAGGATGCAAAACAATTTGCTAAGACGAATTAGAGTGACCTGACCACACTCATAGAAGTGGACACTCAAATAACCATTATTTAAAAAGAGGTGTGCAGAAAGATATCCCAGAAGATCAAGCCATAAAGAGGATACGTTATGACACCAGACTGTCACAGTGCGATGTGTGATCCTAACAGTACAGCGTGGACCCAAACTCCTAAATAATATTTCCAGCACTTTCCTTGAAACAAAACAATGAATTCAGTTTTGTTTTTTTATGGGAGACCCTATCATGTACTATATGGATTGACTGAGAATTTTTAGTAAAATATACAGGTTTGCACAATTCTCTCTCTAGAACATTTGACCATACATACAAATACATCCTACATATAAACAGCTGCCTGGGATCTCCATACCTGTAAACCGATGGTATCAATCGGGGGGATGCTACTAAAATTAGCATAGATTTGCAGAGCTCGATTTCCTGCTTCTTCAGCCTCTGCGTGCACCTTGGTGGCCTGTTTCTCTAGCTCCCGGGATAGGTCCTTAGCTTGATTAAACCTAAGGCAGGAAATGAAGAATAAGTGAGCAAAGATGAAATAATGGACAAACATATAACACACAGTTATAAACATTGGTAATTTAATTTAATAATGATATATTTTGCAGATTTTTGAGAACCACTGAAAATAGGCAAAATTTACTTCATACTTACCGTAATTTTCTTTTCCTGGCTATTTTTCATGGCAGTATCACTCATGGGTAGCTCCTCCCCAAGCCAACACAGGACAGGAATTAAAACTAATTAGGTATAAAAGGTCCCTCCTCCCTTCATACCCTAGTCCAATTACAAAGCGTAAAAACACAAAGGGTGGGAACCCTGATGCTACCATGAAAAATAGCCAGAAAAATAAAATTACAGTAAGTATGAAGTAAGTAGAAACATTAATATCAGGGTTAAAAAAAAAAAAAAGACTCAAATGCTGCCAAGAAGAATAAATGTAATTTCAACAGACGGAGGATGCGGAGGACAAAACTCCCCTGCCAAAAGAGGTGGAAGGAGATGCCACATCCAGTTTATAATGTTTTATAAAGGTCATTGGAGAAGACTAGGTTGCTGCCTTACAAATATTCTTGTATGGCATCTCTGCCCAGTTAGCCCATGAAGTAGCTCTTGTTGAATGCGTTTTAATTTTGGTAGGAGGAGACAAGTTCTTGTGCTGGTAGGCCCTCTGGATGATTATAGTGATCCATCTTTTTAAGGTAGAAGCAGAGGCAGCCACACCTATTCTTGTACCCGAAGGAAGTACAAATAACTGGACAGACTTCCTATAGGATTTTGAAATTTCAAAATAATGAATCAAGACATTCCTGAACATCCAGATTATGAATTCTGGATTCCGTTTCGGATCCTGTATTAGGGAAGAATGGCGGTAGGACCACCTCTTGGGACAGATGGAATTCAGAGACCACTTTAGGAAAGAATTCTTGCTTAGTGCGTAAGCATACTCTATCATGATATACCTGAGTACAAGAGTCATCCGCAGAGAAGGCTTTAATTTCAGAAATACATCTTGCTGACGTCATAGCTACTAGAAACACGGTTTTATATGTAAGCAGGTTAGCGTTCAGACTGTCCAAAGGTGAAAACGGACTTTCAGTTAAGACATCCAAAACCAGCGGAAGATCTCATGGAGAAGAGTCATTTCTTTTTTTGGGGGGGGGGGGCTGATTCTTAGGGCAGCCTTAAAGAATCTTGCAATCAGCGGATCCGAAGACCAGGAAAAGTCGCATAGAGCAGATAATGTCAAAGAATGTACTAAGGCGAAGGCCTTTATCGAGTCCATCTTGTAGGAATTCAAAAATTTGCAAATTTGAGGGCTTGACAATTTCAATAACTTTAGAGGATGCCCAATTCTTGAATGTCTCCCAGATCCTATGATAACATTCTGAAGTCGAACAAGAGAGTATCAACTACTGCTTCAAAGAAACCCAAGTTCTTCAATCTCTTCTCTACTTTCCTTCTTTCTGTCTAAACTTTGCGCCAGAAGCGATGTTTCATCGGTAGAGGAGGGAACGTATACCCCAGATCGAATATCCACTGCTGTGATAGGGCATCTTGCCCTGCCGACAGCTGATGTGGATGCAGAGAGTAAAATTTCTGAGTCTGGCAATTCTCTGCTGTGGCCATAAGATCGATATGTGGTATGCCCCACTGGAAAGTTATCTGCTTGAATACCTTCAGGTGAAGTCTCCATTCTCCGGGAAGGATTTCTGATCTGCTTAGGAAGCCTGACGTTTTCTTCTCTGTACCCGGAAGATACAGACCCAGAAGACTGGATTGGGCCAGTTCCATAATTGGATACAATTCTTCTAGAGGAAGCCTGCTGCGGGTGTCACATTGGTAGTTTATATAAGAGGCCACGACCCAGTTGTCTGTCCTTATTAGAACCCATGCTTGTATAATAGAAGGAAGAAAACGTAGAAGTGCCTTCTGAATAGAACGTAATTCCCTCAGGTTGAAGTGTCGAAGACTCTTCGTGTGTCCATTTCCCTGGTTTCCATAGGGATTTGAAATGGGCACCCCATCAATAAGAACTCGCATCCGTCGTTATGGTGTGCCAATGAGGTTCTTCCAGAGGGAATCCTTGAAAGAAGTTCTTCTTTCCACCAGATTAAATGCTGTTTTACTTGAAGGGAAATATATATTTTCTGTTCCCAGTCTGCCCTTTCTTTGTTGAACTGACGAAGAAAGCATTTTTGGATTGGTCTGAATCTCCATTGAGCCCACTTCACCAACCCTATTGTGGAGGTCATTGAGCCCATCAGGCTCATAAGGTACCTTGCTGATGTTCGATTGATCGTTAGTCTTTTTGACTTTGTCTTTTATTTTGCTGACTCTTTCTGGAGACAAGTAGATCTTTGCTTTTGAGATGTCTATTACTGCCCCTGTATTTATCTGCCAACCGTGAAATAAAATGATCAAAGTACAAAGAATTTCACTATACCTGAAATATAGGTATAAATGCCTAGGACAGCAATTTCGAGGGTCCAAAACTGCAGAAACAGGTTCAGGGTGTTGCACAGGAAACAGACTGTAAAAATCTGGAGCCAAAACAGGCACTTTTAAATTTTGGCGCGGTATCCATTTAAATGCAGGGATTTGCGCATTCGCAGTGCTCTGGAACGCACACTATGCGTTCCAGCCGAGCATTGATCGCGTCATCATTCCGCGACCCGATCAAACCACGCCCCCTTGCTTCCCCTATAAGGAAACGGACTGGAAACAAAACTACAGGTAATTCTGCAGAGAGGAAAACAGGGAGACTGAACAATCCCACATAAGCAACCAAACAACCCTGAGTCCAATACATCAGTACACTAACAGAGCAACACAAGGTAGATTGAAGAGATTAATACAAACATGCCAGCTGACCATGGCTTCTCCAAAACTACTGCCCCAGAGATACATGCAATGAACAGAAGTGGGATTATATCAGGGGAAGTGTTTAAGGTACTCCACCAACCCCTATTTCATCTGAGTAATAATAGATTCCAGATCTTGAGTCCTTGCTTGGTTGGTTCAGGTCTAATCTGAAACCTAACTCAGTTAGTCCTGCCCGTGCAGGCTGGTTACGGAGTTCTTCAAATGAAGAGAGGCTGAACTTCATTTGGTATACCCACGGAAACGCAGGAAGGTGGCCAAAAAGAAAATTTCCATGTTTAAAACAAAATGTAATCCCTGTTTATCCGGCTGAGGACAGGAAAAAAAAAAAACAAAAGGTATGAAGGGAGGAGGGACCTTTCATACCTAATTAGTCTGATTAATTAGTTTTAATTCCTGTCCTGTTTTGGCTGGTGGAGGAGCTACCCATGAGTGATGCTGCCATGATTAGCCAGGAATCAGAAGTTCCAGTTTGTACTTAAGAGGGTGTAGATGATCTCCAGCAAATCCAATATAAAGCAAACAGGCAACGAAGAAGAAATGGCTGAAATATCAGTAGATAGGTTTCTCCGAGTGCTTAAACATTGGTTCTGCACAACGTGTACCCGGTCGTTCTGCCATCCCTGGATGGAAGCTGTTTTTGCCTGTAATTGTATGCTTACAAGCTACCCTGCTGTTATAAGGACGTTTTTAAAGGGACACTCCAGGCACCCAGACCACTTCTGCCCATTGGAGTGGTCTGGGTGCCAACTCCCACTAATCTTAAAGGGACACTCCAGGCACCCAGACCACTTCTGCTCATTGGAGTGGTCTGGGTGCCAACTCCCACTACCCTTAACCCTCCAAGTGTAATTATTGCAGTTTTTCATATATATTTCAATATTTGCATTGCAGGGTTAACTCCACCTCTAGTGGCTGTCTATTAGCCACTAGAGGTCACTTCCTGGGTTCTAGCACAGGTTTCCTGTGCTAGAGCGTCGCTGGACGTCCTCACGCTGTGTGAGGACCTCCAGCGTCGCTCAAAACCCCATAGGAAAGCATTGAAATGATTTTTCAATGCTTTCCTATGGGGAGACGTAATGCGCATGCGCCGCTTTTCCGCGCATGCGCATTAGGTCTCCTCGGCCGGTGAGCGAGATTAGTCTCGCCCACCGGCCGACGTAATCATTAGGAGGAGCGTCGCGGAGGCGGAGACAGCGGCGAGGGACATCGCCGCTGTCCCAGGTAAGTGACTGAAGGGGTTTTCACCCCTTCAGTAACCGGGGATTGGTGGGTGGGAGGGAGAGGGACCCTCCAGTGCCAGAAAAACTGATCGTTTTTCTGGCACTGGAGTTTCCCTTTAACCCTGCAAGTGTAATTATTGCAGTTTTTTTATAAACTGCAATAATTACCTTGCAGGGTTAACTCCACCTCTAGTGGCTGTCTACTAGGCTGCCACTAGAGGGAACTTCCTGGTTTCTAGCACAGGAAACCAGTGCTAGAGCATTGCTGCACGTCCTCACGCTGTGTGAGGACCTCCAGCGTCGCTCATTTCCCCATAGGAAAGCATTGAAATGCATTTTCAATGCTTTCCTATGGGAAACGCTAATGCGCATTCGCGGCATTGCCGCGCATGCGCATTAGGTCTCCCCGGCCGGTGGGCAGGATCAGTCTCGCCTACCAGCCAACGCAATCAGAGGGAGGAGCGGCGCGGAGGAAGCAGCAGCGACGAGGGACATTGTCGCTGCCTCGGGTAAATTACTGAAGGGGTTTTCACCCCTTCAGCAACCGGGGATTGGTGGGTGGGAGGAATGTTTTCCTGGAACTGGATTTTCCCTTTAAGTGTAAACCTTTTGCTGTGCACTTGATATTTTGCTATTAAAGTGTCACCCTAAAATCATAGCATCAACAGATGCAACATACATGCATTAATACATTTGTCACAACCCATTCACTGGACTTTAAAGTAAAATATTACAATAATCAGGCTTGTGAGTCTACTAACGAAATCCTGTTGAGGCGACTACAAAGAAATACAATCAGGAAAGGTGTATAACCCCTGCCAAGCATAATCTAAATATCGATATTCATGGCAACTGTGTGGTCTAGCTAGAAGCACAGGTAGGGTGAAACGGAATCTTTGGTTACATACTATACTTGTCCCAGAAAAAGACCTGCAGTTTGCCTCTGTATCCTCAAAAAAAATACGAGAAAGCATTCTATCAAACTCAATGACTTGCCAAATCCTACAGCTCACAGATGTACGAGAATGTTATTTTCTTCTTTGATGTAATTTGTGTCTTTTACTATCTAAACTTTAAATAAAGATAGTCAAAAATAATGAGAAATCTAAAATTACACAAGAAGCAAAATAAATAAATAAATAAATAAATAAAAAAATCAACAGACTGGACGGGGAGGGGCACGAAGCAGAAATCTATAGAGTAAGATGCAGCGTATATTAACCTAAATTAAAAAGTAATGAAGGGATTGATTAGAAGTAGAAATTTGGGGACTGGGAGAAGCATACATTTAAAGATAGAAGGATGAAGAGCAGGATTAAAGCTTACACTAACGAGAGAGAATGGGAAATCTGGGGCAAAGCATGGAGAAATGCAGAGGGGAACTATGCGAACAGTTTAAATTGGAATGACGGTCAAAAATATTTTACTGGAGTGGTTAGGGGCCAGCGGCATAGGATATGGTGGGTACGCCTTGTTCCATGGAATTGGAGAAACTCTAGTACATTCTCTGCATGATTAAACTAAACCCAGAATAATTTCATTCTTTATACGGCTGCCTTGCTCCATCACTCACTTCCGATTCAGCTCATCGATTTCAGCCGAGGTCTGGTTTTCAGCTGCAAGAGTCTTCATTAATAAACGGTATGCTTCATTTGCTGTATCATTGGCCTCCTTGGCAGCTTTCTCAATGTCGCCAGCTTCTGCAATATGTCTGGAGACAAAGGACACAAACAGCTTAGTACATCACAACGCTTGTTCAGAACACTGAAAACTACAGGCTTTTGGACAAAAGTTTTCTGCCCACCACAACCAACTTGCTCTACATTATCGGATGTAAAGGCATACAGACTGAACAGCTGCCAAGAACCATAAGACGAGGTGTGTTGTGTACCACAGACTAATAAAGAATGATGAATGGAAGAGTGCAACTTTGTAAAGTTAGGTCCAGTACCCACCAGTGTCTCACACTGGCCTCCTCACCTTTCAGCTAGCTTCCTTGCCTCCTCTGCCAGAAGGGTCATGTTATTAGGATCCCCAGTTGTCTCCGGAGGAGTGATGGACTGAAAAAAAAATCAAAGCACAAAATAAGAATCTGTTTCCATGTTTGGGGAAGGATATCTAACCCATCCCCCTTTCAAAACCAGCAGTTCAATGCGGTCTGGTCACTGGTGGGCAGCCATCAATTTACGGTGTTCTAGCAATGGTGATCTACTTTCAAAACAAATTTATCAGCACTAGCAACCCAACATGTGTAATCTCTAAACAGGTATGGTTATTTGTTCGGCTCTAACTCGAACAGGATGCAGTCAATTTAAGAGCTTCAATAAAAGCTTGAGCATTCTAAATTTAGAATACATATATCATATACCCAGTGTTGATTATGTAAGATGTGAAACTGTTCAGTGCCTCGTCTCTCCCTCCCCACCCCCCAAAATAATAGTGCCTTAGTGCTTGCTGAAAACATAAGATTAGAGGTTAAGATATGGTTTATAATACTTAAGTCAATCATAAATCGTTATTATATTAAAAGCTGTGAACTCATAATAAAAAGGGCGTTTTTAGCTTAAACACAGGATCGTATAATGGTTATGGTGCTTGGAGTGTTCCTTTAAATTGACCTAAAAGGTGTTCTTCTTAGTAAATTCTGCCACACAGAAAGTTCCTTTTCAGAAGACTGATGAATTAATTTGTATTTTTACGGTTTTAAAAATTAATGAAGCTGTGCGTAGATAAAAAAAATAAATAAAGAAATATTCTGTGACTGTTAGGATGCCCCCCCAAAAATATTGTAGACAATCAGAAGGCAAGTTTTTCCCCAGGATGATAAATTGCATCTGTCATGGTGCACTCAATTCTGTTTTAAATTAAAGAGCATTCATTTTTACCTGTAAATAGTGAAAGCAGGAATGCTAGCAGATGTATATTAGATTTTAATTTAACAGTCTTTAAAAATGTGTCCCCTCCCCACCTGTCCATAAATCCACAGTAGAAAAGTCTAAGTCAGGAAAATATTAATACAGGTAGTTTTCCTGCTCTCTGTCCAATTGATATTTCCACAGAAAGCTTTTTTCATCTTTGCAGGGGGGAACACAGGACATTTTAACGCTGATGTGTTGGCAGTAAAGGCAGCATTTTAGCGTCATGAGGATTGTCCTGCTTGTGGAAGTGTCATCAAGCAGAGAATCTCATTAGACAGAGAGTAGGCGGACACCCACATACCTCTGAGAATGGCAGTGCTAGGAGCGAAAGGTAGAATGTAACTAGAACAGATCCCAGTGCAAATAATGTAGAAGTCATCTTTATGATAAAATACATATTTATTGCCTTAGCAGCAGTTACCGTAAAAGTTAAAGCTGGCATGACAGGTTCATTTTTAGAATTATTTTATTCTTTCCCAAACGGTCTGAACATTAAGTAATATAATAAACTCGCTGGAATATTTTGCTTTCTGAAAATACTATAAACATACAAAACTAAGTGCTGCGCTCAAACTCTCACTACTCCTGGGCGGCAGCAACAACTATAGTACACATCAGCCCCAATACTTACAACAACAACAAAAACACGAAGGAAAGAGGCAAAACCTCTTACACTAACACTGGCAGGTGAGCTTAGGGATTTGGCATAGTGAGCAAGTAACTTTTTTCTTTGTTTTTTTACTGACAAATCTATAAATGTAATTCTCAGAAAAACTCTGCATTCTGATGAAGCTAATAAAGACTCTTCTTTCGGATCAAGACTTCTCTAGCTCTCCCAAGATCGAATCTTGCTTGTACTGTGTGGGTATATGATGTAACCTGAATGAAATTTAGCTTTAGAAGGCCACCAGATACAAGAAAATATTTCTAAAACTGTATGGAGTTCAGTCACTGTGTTCAAACCAGCAAATTCTGTGTTAGCTGTACCTCCCACAACCTTTCCAGTACTCACCACATTAGCAATGGCCACCTTAGCTCTCTCAAGCTGCTCTCTTGCAGATTCAATCAGAAGGTCTGTGCTCTCCACACGATCTCGTGCCTCCTCCGCCTGTTTATCAGTGTCGCGTATCATGTCTCTGATGTTCTGAAGACGTTGCAGCTGGGAACCCAGCGTGGCGTTTATTTCCGCAAGACGATCTAGCATACCCTGATCTACGTCTGCAAAATAAAAACAATCAAAGGTTAAAATTACAGGATCTGGTTTTACACCTTCATGCCATTTTAACGTCCATTTTCAGGTATTCCATATACAACTTTAAAGGAGAGCTTGCACACAAAACTAAAATGATGATGTAGAGTAGGACGATACAACACACATGCAAGACAAATGCGTCACAATGTAAAAAGTCCAATGACAGCACAAGGCCTACCAAAACATAGTCAAATGGGCAAGAATACACAATGCTTGCTACAATGTACCTTTGCTGTTCTGGGCATCCATGAGAAGGTCACTCACAGCCTTCTCAGCATCTCTGAGTCTTTCTTCAAACTGCTTATCTGACTCTGTGTGCTCCCCAGTTCCAAGGTTCTTCAGGAGTTCCTCTAGTTCCTCCAACTTCTCTCGCTGTTCCATCACCTGAGGGAGAGACATAGACAATTTGAATAGATACACAACCCGGCCAATTAATTCTACACATAAGTTTGGCATATTAACCATGTTGGCATTTTAGACTCACCTTGTCCTTGACGAGACGGTAACAGGCAGGGCATTCCTGGCAGCCGGGGCCAGAACGGTTATAGAAATAGTTTTCTTCGCACTGATCACAGCGTGCGCCCACAAAGCCATCCTTACAATCACAACGCCCATCCTCTTTGCATTGCAAGGAAACCGAGCCTTCTGGATCACAGTCACAAGCTGTTTTAAAAGATGAAATGACAGATTATCAAATGTATCTATTTATGCATCTTGCAATGTAAAATGTCCATTTAATGTGCGAAGCATCCACATAATTTATTGAGGAAACCCACACAAAAGCCCTCTAAGTGGCAACATGAACAAAAGGAGAAAGTTTCACTAAAAGCTAGCTATTAAACTGGCACTCACACAAAAGTGAGGTGCAAAGGCTCAATGTAAAACCTATTCTTCTCACTACAAAAAGCAAAAGAGCCTATTGGCCTGACTCTAAGCAAAGATTTTCTTAACCAAAAGTTATCGGTGGATTATGTATATGGGTATATGAGCTACTATTAAAATCTAACTTACGTTTGCAGCCTTCTGGGCCAAACCCAAAGTGATTGGGTTCGCATTGCTGGCAGCGCTGCCCACTGATACCAGGTTGGCATTCACACTGTCCAGAATGGATATCACACTGGCCATTCGTCGAACCAATGGCATTGCAGTTACACCTAAAAACAAAACAACAGATCTTCATGAGTAACTATTTTAATATTTATGCATGTATGTCAGACAAAGACTGGAAAGGTACATGTGTCTTGGGAACATAATACAACAGCTTTGTTAGTATCTAGACATCAAAAATATCACCTGCTGCGGCGGGGCTTGGCCGCCATACTGAGTGGTCGCATGGTCAGTAAGCTCCTCTCTTAAACCTTGATAAAACGACAAAATTACGGGCTCACCGACGCCTTATCGACATTAAACATAATCCACGAGTGCTGAGTGACTACCGGATGGTTACCAGAGCGATCAAGTGACCCGCAGGTACTGAAATCTAACTCTGGATAATTGCGGCCTAGCAAGACGCGGGCAGGAAGGACGGCCGACCTCCTAGACGGGAATCAAAAAGACCCCGCAATGGGTTGCAATTCGTGCCGTCGCCGACCTTTACAGCTGCACCAGCTCAGTGCAAAATACTACCGCAAAACACATGGTGGCTATTCTCCCTCAGGGTGAACCTGGACACAAACAGCCAGCTCAGCCCCAAGGAACAAGCTTGGCAGAGGCTAAAGGAATTAATTGAGAGTCTCTGGGTCCCTGCGGCTCACATCACCTCAACTTGGAGTGGAGATTTGCAAGAGCAGCACATGGCCGAAAGGGAAGCCTTCTCCGGGCAACAACACCTCGCTGTCACCACAACCCATGCCAGCAAGGAATAGGGTGTCTCCTCAGAGCAATTCCCTACCTACTCCATCCCCAGCGATTTCAAGAGTCGTCCATACCGGCCAAAGACCTCCCGCCAACGCAGGCACTTATTGGGTTTTTCCGGCTACCCCAGCAGCGGAAAAGACTTGGCACTCATGCACTCTCAAGTCTATGGAATCATGAGCCTGGCCCTCATCCAGGTCTGAGATTGGAGCCAGTTGCGGTGTTCCGGGGAGACTTCATGCATGAACCACTGGACTGCACCCTAATCCTACCACTCAAGGGGATCGGGTATTTCAAGGGCAACTAATCACCGTTCTATGCTCTTATGTGCACTTTCTTTTCTGGTTAATTTAATTTCTAACCAAGGTAGCGATTACCCAGTTTTTATTCTTAGCAGCACCAGTCTAAGAAACTAAGCTTTGTCTAGCCTGTTTACCACTACCCCCACAAGGAAAATGAGGCAGAATGTGTCAGGTTATGATATTGTATGCTATCTACACTTGTTCACCTCTCTTGACACGTCTGATCCTTAAACATGTACCTTTCCCCTGTTTCTAGTCATGTTAATAGCCTATCTTTATGTTCATATAAAATTGTGCTGAAATGTCATAATGCCATACAATTGTCTCTCTCTTGAATCGTGCTTGTTGTGGCACTGCAAGCTTGCCTGTAATTATATTGCACAGCAAAAATAAAGAATAAAAAAAAAAAAGAATTAAAAAAAAAGTCCCAATGGATTTGCTCTACTCTGTAATCTGAACCATTTAGCCTGAAGACTGGATGCTCAACTCTGCAGAATCACTTAGATTTTAGTTCTCTGATCTGTGTGTTTTATTTAGCTTGCATTTAAAAACATTGACAAGTTTTTTGTTTTAAATCTTTTAACACTTTTCTATTGACTTTTTTATAACGTTTACATATTCCTAATATGTATTATGTGTTTATTAAACACTTTCATTAATACAAATAAATACCACTGAATTGCATTGTCAGACACGAATAATGGTTTGAAAGTAAACAGGAGTCAGGGAGGTGGAAAGCTAAATGGAAGGGAACACTTCCTACATAATTAGGAAACTCATGGGGATGTCTTTCCAGGAAGGAGGTCAAAGGGCTCAGTAAAGGACAATTTACAGAAGAACAAGAGACAAATTAGGCTGAATTCTGTAGAATCACTAAGAAAACTGGACTTGAAGAATGCGGTCTCAATGATACCAGCGTAAGGCGATGTAAACACCTTGATCTTTGTAGGAAACCACAATGATTCTATTAATTTTAGCTCCCCCATATATCTATTCAAGCTCAGTGGGGGTAACTTCAGATTTGCAGTGTTTATGAACTAGCGATTTAGCCAATTGAATCAAAATGTATTGTACTTGGGAGAAGAATTCTAGCATCTACAGAGAACTCCCCCCATGTGTCCTTTTTGGCTCTATAGATTCCCCTTTCCATATGGCACCTCCAGTGTCTGTCTGATACTTGTGGGGTCTGTTTTATAAGTGTTTGGATACCATCTGCTTAAAATCTTGTAATTGGTTTCCTGTTTTTTAGTGGATATTGGAAAATGTGCAGAGATTTCAAAGATTTTCTTCGATTTGAATTTCTTCTGAGTTACATTTAATTTTACTTTTCACAATTCATATGGGTATGTTTTTTTTTTTCTTTTACATTTTTGCCATTGGACCCTTTAGTTTTATGTCACAAAATATAGCAGGCTATGCTAACCATATTCGTAAAGTAAAGACATTAGTCCAAACATTAGGACATCGTTAAATATCTGTGTCCTTTTATTTAAGGTTTCCCAACTAGCACCTTCATTTAGCTAGGTCTACAAAGACATAATTTTAACAAGAAGGAGAACTGATCACGCACTTACCCCTCACAGCCTCGTCCACTCAGGAGGTTGTAAAATCCTGGCACACAGGCTGAACAATCCCGCTCCATGACATTAGGAAGGCACTCGCATTGACCAGTCAACCCGTTACAGGTGTTCTTACCTTTCACGGTTCCATATGGGTTACAGTTACACGCTAGAAGAGAGAATAGAACTTGTTTGTGTTTGCTCTTACAAGAGAGGAAGTGTGTGTTTAACTGGTACAGTATTTGGTACCTCTGCACTTCAGATCTGGGTTTGTTGCTAGTGCTGAGCCATAGAAACCATCCTTGCAACGGTCGCAGTAAAATCCACCCGTATTGTATATACATTTAAGGCACTCTCCGGTGAGGCGGTCGCAGTTACCCACCGCGTTCGGATCGATGTTACTGTTGCACTCGCAAATGCGGCAGGTCCGGGGTGCTCCATTTTCACCCAGCGGGTCGCCAAAATATCCATCGTCACACAACTCACACCGTTTTCCTAATAAGAACACACAAAAAAGGGAGTGATTAGATACTTTACATTTACCACTTCTAAAACCATTCACCTACATCCAAGCCCAGCCATGGTCCATGAGTCAGTTTAAGACAGATATAGCAGCAGTGATTACATAATGTCTGCTACCTAGAAGAGCCATCACAAGAAAGGAAATCTTTCTGCTCAAAATACCGTAAGTACACTACATTATACCTCATCTTCAGTTATTTCACCTCAACCTTTAGCTTCTCATTTCAACCTTAACCTCAACTGCTTCATTTCCCCTAGCCCTCAAAACACTGCACTGGATCACACAACTCTAAACTGCTGCCAAGAGTTTTCTAACTTGAATGGTACATGTCCATCGTTTACAGGTATAAACACAAAAATGATGCTCACCTGTAGTTCCTAACGGGCAGTTGGTGCACACCACCTCCTTGGACCTAGGTACAACAGCACAGCTGGTGCCACCGGGGCAGGGACAAGGCTGGCAATCTGAGCTTGTACCCGTGGTGCTGTCTCCATAATAGCCCTCACTGCACCTCTCACAGTTAGAGCCTGCTGTATTATGCTCACACTGGCACACACCTACAAAAACAAAAACAAATCAATAAAAAGAATGTCAGAATGGGAAAGGTGTAGAGATGCACAGCATCACATGTCCAGTAAAAAAAAACATCCACAATCAGTGGGGATTAGTAAATGATATGACAGGACAAGGCCACTAGAAATATTAGGAGTAAAGTATATCCAACAATTATAACTTTTGTATGTTATACACATTTTCCATCATTTCGATAAAGCCTATGTATGCTTGCATGTGATAATTTTGGCAGAACACGGAGTCCTTGCTTGTTCTCAACATGTTTTTCCTGCAGCTGCGTGCTTGACAAACTCCTGGCAAGAAGATACACCCAGTCCTTAGGGTTCTTGGAGAAGTCTACGAGTGGGCACTTTTTGGGTAATGAGCAGAGCACATGTGACAAATATGGTAACTATATTAAGCGTAAAGGGAAAAAAACAGCCCTTAAACTAAATTATTGTGTGATTTGTCATTCATCTCATCAGAGGGAGTATCAGTTTTCAAAACACACAAAAGAAGAGCAGGAGGGAGTTTTGAGTAGCCACCTAGCACTCCTACGCAATTGATTTTTTAAATTGTATTTTTAGCACTATATCAGTACCCTCTTGCTATATAAGTGTTATACATTACATGAGGTTCTTCATAGGGAGGCACCCTGATTTAAGGGTGCCACGTGAAATGTAATACTAATCTCTTCTTTTGATTATCCAGAAGTGATTGACATACTAGGTCATGTATGAATTGTAAAGTTTTTTTTAAATTATTACTTTATCACAATTTTAACCATTCTCTTACACAAAATGGTATTTGCAAAAATATAACCGCATGCCCATGGCCAGTTCTAATTACTTTAAAATTACACGGTTAATTAATATTTAATTAAGTCCAATAATAAGGACTTTAAGTGCTGTTACAGATCACTTAGCTATTTTTTTTTTAATCTTTTTAAAATAAACGATTCAAATTCATGCAATTATATCCAGTCGAAGATGTCTTCAGGTTTACACTGAAACAAGCATAGAGCTACAGGCGCAAAGAGAGTGTAATTTTGACTTGCCACAGTGAGAATCAAATGGATTACAATTGCAGGTAAAAAAGCAGTAGTAAGATCTGGAAATAGCAGTTTTTATTTAGGAAATGTAATTCTGGAATTTTAACATTTTAACTTTCTGTATAAAACAAAATAAATAATTGTCTTACATCATGATGTCTCAAACTCACCAGATTCAGGGTCGCAAGATTCACTGTGGCCATTGCAAGTACAGAGCACACAAGGGCTGTAAGGTCCCAAATTTGGATTCTCTCGTCGATAACCAGAAGCGCATCTCTCACAGAACTGGCCGATATACCCTACAGGGCAGCTACACGTTTCAACCCATGGGGCAGGAGGACTGCCTCCTACTTCAGCAGTTACGAGAGTGACGTCCTCCAGAAATCCAGCACCTGTAGGAAAGGACAGGAAACAAGTGGCATGATTAACGGCTTTTGGTCTAGGCTTCTCTGGCTACAATGAACACACAATAAACCTTGGTACATGGAACTCTTCAGTACCGAGAAGAGAAATACACGTTTGACTGACAGTATATACGCAGGGACTCGCGACTCAATGTTAGATAATTTCGACTTCACATATAGAACGTAAGAAAATTTACGCCAATCCAGAACATTGAGTTGAGATGATTCTTGGCAACGTTCATTAATGCGAACTACGAGATAAAGTGGAAAAGATGGGAAGTGGAATGAATCTGCAGGAAGAACTCAGCTGAGAACCCGATGGCATATTTGTATAATTTAATCTAGCTGCAAAACCAGGCTCTGAGAATTTAACAAACTGTTAACTCAATAGGACTTTAGTTATACATGCAGGTTTTATTAATATGGGTGCTTGTATAGAACATTCTGATCCTTGCTGGAGGATATCTTAGCTCTATATAGTTTGACACCTAACAGTACTAGAAGTAAGATATAGATTTAGTGCTCATTTGATCAATCTCTAAAGTCTGAGGGGGACCGTGTGCAGCATGCTTGAGAAAGCCCACTGAACTATCTTCCCAGACAGCAACATTAAATAGACCGGTAAACGTTACGTAAAACAGATGGCAGCATTTCTGAATCCAGTTAACAAAAATTAGTGAAGGAACACACGGAACATTAACTATTAAAGGGACACTATAGTCACCTGAACAAATTTAGCTTAATGAAGCAGTTTTGGTGTATAGAACATGCCCCTGAAGCCTCACTGCTCAATCCTCTGCCATTTAGGAGTTAAATCCCTTTGTTTATGAACCCTAGTCACACCTCCCTGCATATGACTTGCACAGCCTTCCTAAACACTTCCTGTAAGGAGAGCCCTATTTATCCTTTCTTTATTGCAAGTTCTGTTTAATTAAGATTTTCTTATCCACTGCTATGTTAATAGCTTGCTAGACCCTGCAAGAGCCTCCTGTATGGGAATAAAGTTCAATTTAGAGATTGAGATACAATTATTTAAGGTAAATTACATCTGTTTGAAAGTGAAACCAGTTTTTTTTCATGCAGGCTCTGTCAATCATAGCCAGGGGAGGTGTGGCTAGTGCTGCATAAACAGAAACAAAGTGATTTAACTCCTAAATGACAGTGAATTGAGCAGTGAATTGGCAGTGGAATGATCTATACACTAAAACTGCTTTATTTAGCTAAAGTGATTTAGGTGCCTATAGTGTTCCTTTAAACCCAGAGACACATTCACGGGTTGAGTCAGCAAAAGAGAAGTCTATTTATTTGTCTTTTTAAAACACGTCTGAGTGCTTGTTAAATGCATTAAAACAGCAGTGTGTTTTGTATAAACATACAAACCATGGCATCCATAGTAATCACATGACTTTTTAGTCTGATCATAGTTAAATTACTCACTTCGTTCACTGTAGGTTCCCCGGATCTTGATAGCGGTTAGGTTCTGCAGCATTTTCTGGAATTCAAATGATGACAAGGAAGGTCTCCAGGGATAATCCGTGGCCTCGTGTAACCTATGCGATGATTATTCAAAGTTAAGAACTGTCAAGCCTGACAAAACTGACTTGCACTACTCAATGACCCAGTATATCATATTAAAAATGTAGGAAGAATATTGTATGTTGCACTCATTAAGAAAATAACAGGTCCATTGGGCAGTACACATTTATTGTGTTTGGAGTCACACAATCCTAGTTTAGTTACCCACGAGGGTAGCCAGTCAATGTATACATTTGATTTTATGAAACAGTACAACACAATTTACTTTTGACCATCATGAAATAAATGTATTTACAAATGCAGGGCACAAAGCATAAGGGTACCAAGTCGAAAACACCCTAACACGTAGGCCACCCAATGGGCCCCATCAACGTGAAGGCCCTGGTGCTATCGCACCAGTGGTAGTTCTGCCACTAGGCCAATTATTACAGATGAGTGAAAATATATAAAGGTAAGGAGAAAATAAAAAACAAAGTTATGGATTAGTTACATTTCTTTCTCAATAATCAAAACACGAACTCCTAGAGTTCAATCTGTTTTTAACATTTCTACACTAATCAAAATAAAACATGTTCTTTGTAAGGGGGGGGGGGGGGGGGGAGAATCAAAACAAGTTGATTAATCCAGATTATGAAATCCCTTTTTGTTGACATCTGCAGAACACATCTGATCATCTGAATCAAAGGTAAAAAACAGCTCAGAATATTCACTGACAAACTTTTCTGGGAGATGGGAGCCATATGTGCATTGCTTAACCAACACTTTTGGCTTGTAACCTAAAAGGTAATGTGTACATACCTCTTCAGGGGTACTTCGAGAACCATAATCGTTATATTTCATGGATGAGATTTTGGTTTAAAGAGTCTGAGGGGACCTTCCCCAATGATTTCTGTCAAACCCTTCAAGAGGTTTGAAGAAAGAAAGAAATTGTATTTTTTTTTTAAAAACAAATGCTTTTGTCTCAGCTACAGCCACCCCTCTACTAAAGCATGGCTAACGTGTTAGCCTGTGTAACTTTGGAGCGCACTGATAGGTTTAGAACACTGGGGGCGGATTAGTTTACAAGCAACAGAAACTTACAATCCCATTCTAAAAGATTAAATGGACCTTGAATGTTCCACTTACCTGAAGACAAAACGGAGGGAGTTCTCAGAGGGATAAGAGTTCCCTTGGGCGATCAAAGGCACAGAAACCCTCAGCCCATCCCCTTCCAAAACCAAATCCTCTGCAGACAGGCGGGTATCTCTCCGTTCCACTCGGAAACTAAATGAAAGGTTCTGTCCATAGCTTAGTACTTGGTTACCAAGGAACTTTTCTGGAGAAAACACAAAAAGCAAACATCAATACAGCACTGTCAAAAAGGTCAGTGCTCATATTTAGCATCCTGTCTGCTCTGGACTATAATTCCTATAAAACAGAGCTTTCAATTTAGCTGGCGGAGCACATTACATCAACAAACATGGGGGACTGCCAAAGCTTTGCAATCACAAAAATATAGTTGAATCAAACCTTTCACCAAGACGTTGGTGTTACACCAACACCAGCCACTAGATGTCACAATCCCCAATAAAGCACTGTAATAACAGCTGTGACACTGAAAACTGACCTCTTGCAAACCACGACTTAAAATAAACCACTTCCTGAGACATAAACAGTTTTCCTTTCATTAAATAATATAAGCCCCCTGACTTCAACAGACCTTCAAGCAATACATTTATCAGATGACTATGATAATATAACTCATTTTTTATTAACTTCCTGCAGAATATTATGTCTTAGACCACTGCTTCCCATACCAGTCCATGTCATTTTAGATGATTTGGATCACTGCACAAGTTGAACTTTGAACCCTTTCAGCATTAAACAGACCAGAGCCGGGGGGCGGGGCCGGACCGCTGAGTTGGACGGTCGCAGGCAGAAGGAGCTCCTGCTGCCTCATCATTAAATATGCCGAAAAACATTAATTTCAGCCAAGAACCGACCGACCACTATAGTGCCCTAGGCAGAGGGCCTGCTGGAGCCAGGGAGAGGCTGGCTTTTCAAGCTACAGTCCCCTGGAGGAGAGGTCTGCGATACCCCAGCCTTCTCCCGCGGTGAGTGGAGCGGACGGCCGACGCACCACTACCCTGCCACACAGCACCCAGCCTGGGGCTCGGATCTGAGCAGACCCGGCCCTGTTCCCCCCCCTATGGACCGGGGGGGTGATCCCGGTCCCCGCCCGGGGGCATAGCAGCTGGAGCACACAGGCGCCACAGACACACTTGAGGGCCCGACCGCACCGCACAAGATGGCGACTGCCACGTGCACTGAAGGCAACAAACAAGCATATGCTCAGGAAACCTGAGAAGACAGCGGCCCCACTCTCTCACAGCTCGCCAAGCGACATCTCACCTGCCAGAACAATAACCTAAAAGAAGACAGGCAACAACGGAGGTTTACCGGTCATGGAGCGGCGGAGATACTAACCCGCAGGGACTCAGCTTTATCCTTATGACTCTGCCGACAACCGAAGGGAGCCACACAGCAGAACAAGCAACCCCCACTGCCGACCTCGGAGACCGCTCCTCTCGACACCTAACAGAGGCAAGCTTAAGCGACACACCTGGAGAGGTACCGCAGCCTACAGGGACACCAACACCGGGCCGGGCTGAAGCCCGCACGGGCTGACTATAGATCCGCTGCCACCCTTGAAGCATCGGACCCACTATGCCAGTGATCCCTGAAGCGTATGTTGCTATACAACTTTTGAATGGACTGGGTGATATTATGCCATACTATATCAGTAGATAGATGACTGGCTTTAATATGCTTAAAGTTAACATGCTACATCTCTGACCACAGCAGACCGTTTACACTCTACTCATAGCAACACACACCATGCTAACACTCAAGGCACCTTACCATTGCAGAAACCGTTACTCAGCCTGCACTCATACCTCGCTTGCAACAGCTATGTTTTAAGCCATAATGTCTAATATATATGCCCACGCGCTGCCTGTAATTCCAACACGTACCCTGCCTCCCCGGGTGAGTTATTTAGGAGCAATCCTAAACAAGCAACATTATCACGCATTATCACACGTGTAACGCATCCATTGTCTTAGCAACCTTATGTGACTGATATATCCTGCCTGCATAACTCACACAGCTATATAACCAAATAACTGAATACCGTTGTATATCTTTTTGTCAGTACGCGACCTTAACATAAAAATGTGCAAGTACAAACGTATACCCCACTGTAATTATTGTCTGAATAACACGAGGAATGCCTTTGGGGTACCCCGTGTAACGCTGTAACATCTTATGCACTGAAAAAATTAAAAAAAAAAAAAAACAGACCAGAGCCATGCGGTCCTCCAGATATGGAAACCTTACTCTTTAGATAGAAAACCACCACTAACAGACAAGGCTTAAGGTATGCATTTCAGAATGCTTTAGCATTTAAAGAGACACTAACACAACCACCACCACCCCTACCCCCTGCCCTCCGAAACAGCCTATTTCATAAAGATAAAACCTTTATGAAATAATTATGTTGACTGTGTTGTAATTTCCCCAAAATTCCAACCCAGTCAAGAAATACAGAGTGGGACTACTTTGTCTCTATATATTTAATTCACCTGGCACTTTTAGACACTGGGCAGACTACCGCCGCCTAGAAGTGTCAAACCCAATTTACCTATGGAAGACCCTTCGGGATCCTCTATAGACCTCAATGCTGTACTGTCGCACATGCGTATTAGTTCAGCAGTGACGTTGGCTACTGCAGAGGACTCGCCAGGAAAAGATGGCAGTGTCTGCGGGGGACAGGTTCGGGTACACAGAACTCAGCTTTGCCTGCCCAACAACGGACATGTCACCGTTTGGTGTCTTTGCAAATTCAGCAATTAAATAAAACTTACAAAGAATACACACACTAAAAAATGAAGGGAAAAAATAAATGAAGGGGAAAAAAAAAAAAAACTACAACAACCCCCCCCCTCCCCCCCACCCCCCCCACAACAACTCCCATACATTCTCAAAAAGAAACAATGTGGATCTACAGAGCATGGTGGAGTTGTTGCACTCTGTCACTCGACTACCAACCATTAGTGGCCAGCAATAAGACCTTTGAAAATTGAAGGTCTTGATGAGGAAGAGTCTATAGTGGCTGTGTGCCTGACAACCACCATAGGGGAGATCTTAGATAATGTAATACATTGCCGTTTCTGAGAAATGGTAGGGTTTACATTTGTCGAGTAAGGCCTTTGGGCACCAAACCCATTACACTGAGATGCAGTGGTTTTGGTGCTTAGAATGTATATTTTTCATAAACAAAACAAATAGTATAAGCAAATAAGAAGCACACAAAACACAAAGCAGAGAAATACTCTTTTAAATGGCAAAGCAACATGGCTGGATAAGAAGAACCAGTTAAAGGTCCGCCACTAATACACTGAAGACTTTTACATGCTTAACTTACCGGGTGCAATGAAATAAACAGGGAAGTAGCTCTCAGAGATGACTGTCAAGGAGCTGCTCTCAGATATCCAGGAGAGGACATGCTCAGACCCATCTCTCTGCTGAGCCACCCAACCATCCGTTCCTGAAACAAACCACAAATCAGAAAAATGTTGGTTCCTTAGAGCACTCTACATCTATCAAACAGCTGTGCTTCCTTCTCAGAATTACAATATACAAACTATCCAGAAAGCATTTAGAGGGCCTAACCCTTAATTCCTCCGTTACCCTTTTTCTCAGAGGACAATAATGCCATCTTGGGGTTCTGGAGACAAATTGGAGACATTAAATTGCATTTGTCTTTAACGTAATACATTATATAATTTCAGCTCTTAATTTTACAGATAGGCCAAAAAGTCACTTGCCATTATCTTACAAATAGTCAATATTGGAGAGTGCTAGAACATTTTTTCCTCTCCAGTATTGAAGACTCCAAGAAGCAATATACTCACATATTTTATATCTGTGCATTATTTGATGGATAATGATGTGTGAACAGGTTTATTATAGAGACACAAAAAGGGCTCAGATGGGTAATAAAAGGAAACCTTTTACAATGCCGTTACAGCTGTAATGCAAAGACAAAAGGGCTTGTATGCAAAACATCAGTCATAATAATCCTGGCGGAACAATAGAGGGAAAAGCAGAAAAACTATTTATACGTATCCTTCACTTGGAAAACACCTAACTTATTACGCAGAGAGAACAGTCTTTTTGGAGCAGAAATTGCAGAAGAATGTGATAGTGTCATTAAAGACTTCCAGATGGCATAATGGAAAAGTTAATTAGAATATATATTGTGAAATGTGTGTACTATATTCCCTACTCTGCGTCACCAGCCTTAGGTTTGCCATCACTAGGGTAATAATATGAGGATTCCATGCGGAGCTGTAAGAATCATAGCATTGCCTAATAGAGATAAGGAGTGAATTAGAGATAGAAGTAAAGAATCCGGTGATGATACGCACCGCTCTCAAACGTGGAGACAATGTTGGTGATTCTGAAACCTTCAGCATTGTTGCACACTGAAGAGTGCCCGTAGCAAAAGCAAGGGGTGCAGCCACGGGGATTATTTGGATCCAGGTGAAAGAAACCAGGTTTACACCTAAATGAATAAAAAAGTTCAGAATGAACGGAACACTGTGTGGTTCTTTGTTATGCACATAAGCAAAAATATTAAAATGGTATTAAAAAGCAAAAACACCTTACTTGCTCTTCACAGGAAAAATAAATCAACAAATTCGATACCGAAAAGAGATACATGTATTTAACCAAATATCCAGTGCTCCATACAGAATGTGATAGGACTCCCTCTGCTTGCTCTGTGTATTGCCATACAGAGAACGCATTGACTGAGATGCTCAATACCTGGCTGTATGGGATGGTACTTAATAGATAGTTTATGGGCCAAGTTTAGCTCAGGCTACATATTCAAGTTTATATCTGACCTATACTTCCAGATCCAAAATGGCTTGCAGAGTCTCTCAATATGGCAGCAGGAAACATTATTTATTTATCAGAAACTCCATGAATGTGCTTTATTTGCAAAAGACCCATCCCAATCCACTCATGTTTTTCCTTATCTGACTTCATGACCTGTAATAAATTTAAGAAGATCTGCTTTCTGGCTCTGTGTGGTTACCTCTCGCAGTTAAATCCTTCCACGTTATCCTTACAGCTGCAACGGCCGGTTTCCACGTTGCACTCATCCGTACTACCAGCAGCATTGCATGCACAGGGCCTGGCAAGACGAAAAAACAGGGGTAAATTTAGAAACTAAACATGTAATTTATGATAAGTCAGTGACATCACATGTTCAGATTCTATGCATGTGGAAAATTAAAGTAAAGCCGTATTACACATATCTCAGTCCATATTATATAGGAAGCAATCAGTTATCTGCTTTAGATTCAATGTATGAAGTTTTAGGAAACGGTCAATGGAAACTTGACTTACTTTATAGGGAATTATATATCATGTATCCATTAAGCTAGGTAAAAAATACTGGCTGATGTTGATGGCATAACAGTAAAGACCAACTAAATGTCATAGTTTAGTGTAAACTGCAAGACGCAGTACATCCATTTTAGAAAGCCATCATTAAAGTGAAACTATAGTGCCAGGAAAACAAACGCATTTTCCTGGCACTGTAACTTCCCTCTCCATCAAGGCCCCCTCCCGCGGTGCTTACCTTGGTCCAGCGCTGATGTCCCTCGGCATTGGCTTTGCTCTGCCCACACACCTCCCACACCGTTGCCTAATGCGCATGCTTTATTATTCAATGCTTTCCTATGGGGAAAAATCTGACGCTGGAAGTCCTCATGCATAGCGTGAGGACATCCAGCGTCAGATAACGGACCAAAGGTCAGTTTCAATTCTGGAAGTCCCTCTAGTGGCTGTCTGGTAGACAGCTAGTAGAGGAGAAGTTAACCCTCAGAGGTAATTATTACAGTTTCTAAAAACTGAAATGAGCTGAAGTGGTCTGCATGCCTACAGTGTCCCATTAAGGGAAATAAATATCTTTTAAACTTCTGATTTTTCAACCACAATACAGATTCAATCTATACCTACGCTATGATTAATTTGAAATGGATAATAAATATACATTCACTGAAGCTTTCAATATAACAACTATGAGAGTTAAGTTTCAAATGACCTAAACATTTCTTATATATTTTATATATATACATACACAAGAAATAGTTTTATTAAAGGAGACCCAGCATTTCTCATGTCAGAAGCTACTTGCTCAATGCACTTGGTATGACTTATGGAAAGCTCAAATAAGGACAGTATGGAAAGCTAAGTAAAATGTATCTTACTTAAAGGACCACTCTAGTGCCAGGAAAGCATACTCGTTTTCCTGGCACTAGAGTGCCCTGAGGGTGCCCCCACCCTCAGGGACCCCCTCCCGCCCGGCTCTGGAAAGGGGAAAGGGGTAAAAACTTACCTTTTTCCAGCGCTGGGCGGAGAGATCTCCTCCTGCTCTCCTCCTCCGATCCTCCTCTTCTCCTCCCCGTCGGCTGAATGCGCACGCGCGGCAAGAGCTGCGCGCGCATTCAGCCGGTCACATAGGAAAGCATTCACAATGCTTTCCTATGGACGCTGGCGTGCTCTCACTGTGAAAATCACAGTGAGAAGCACGCAAGCGCCTCTAGCGGCTGTCAATGAGACAGCCACTAGAGGACATAGGGGGAAGGCTTAACCCATTCATAAACATAGCAGTTTCTCTGAAACTGCTATGTTTCTGAAAAAATGGGTTAACCCTAGAAGGACCTGGCACCCAGACCACTTCATTAAGCTGAAGTGGTCTGGGTGCCTAGAGTGGTCCTTTAACATCATGTGCTTAATTAATGTCGTCAGTATACATTTGGTGATTGTTGTGCTCAATGTAAGATTATTAGATTACACCGTTACCTGCAGCCAGCCTCAGTGAGGGAGTGGAAGCCCGGCTGGCATCGGTCACATTTCTCGCCCATCACACCCGGTTTACAGCTACAGCGCCCAAAATTATCACACTGAGTACTGAGAGAGCCTGCAACAAGAAGAGATATTTAATACTGCAGTTACTGAGTAACAAAGCTAGAAGAATTTCTAGCTGACAAACTTCCATTTTGTGTTGTTGCTACAATCAGATGTTATCCCTCCAATACAGGCAATATTTGCGCTTGTTCAATTGTTTCTTTAACTCCTCAGGCCCGTCTTCCACATAATGGTGTTAACTGCGGCAGTCTAACAGCAGTGATCCTTGCAAAAAATAGACTAATGCAAGTAACACATGCGGAGCCGTGTCCGTCAGACGCCAGGTAAGAAGTCAAACGTAAAATGGTTTGGCTCTTTAAATAGTGGGGGACACTGACCAATGAAAAATATCCTAGAAGAATTTTGAGCCTCCATGCATTATTACCTGCTTTTAAGAGGCAGTGTTAGCTAAAGGTCTGGCAGTGAACAATCTGTACTTGCAGACAGCTTCCCAGTCTGCTACAATGATCAAAACTAAACCTCTGCTGTCTGGCAATGGGGCAATTAGAATATGATGTACAAATTACTGGTATGTGTAGGATAAGATGCAAGATACCCATAAAGTAATGGCAGTTGTGTCTCAAGAAGAGCCATGTTTTGTCTGCTCATTCATGAAAGGTAAAGATCCATAGATACGTTGTCAGCCAACAAACATCAATAGACTAAACAATCTTAAAACAGAATTTGCTAAATTCATTAAGTCACTTTATTAAATTTTTGCCAGAGCAGTAAAATATGCCAGAAAGGACATCTCCGAAAAAAGGCTGAGAAATAAGTATGCCAGGAATGAGCCAGTAGGATATGCTGAATACAAGAGTCACTCTAAGGATATACCAACAACTAGAACCCCATCTGAAATGACCTCCACCTCGTGTTTTGACTATTGAACGCAATAGTTGGCAGAGCATCACTGGAGGTGAGGTCAACAGCTGGAGTGCCAAACGTTGGCTTCACTGACCTACATAAACTAGAACTTCAAGCTTTGAGTTGGGCATACCTATGGCCTTGAAGGGTTAAGTCTCTTCTTATAAATAAATGTAATTAGTCAAAAGCAGGTGTTACATTTAGTTATGATTATAATTCTAATAATACAATAACAGGTTAAATGACAAAACAAACCGCTGGTAAGCAGAATTCTGCACAGGTCTGTTTTGCGTTTAAGTTGGCGTGTTGGGGGCGTGGGGTAAAAAGATTTGCACAATACTTTGTTTTCCAAAAGCCCTGAGTGTTGCAGACAGAGAGGGGAAACATGCACATCATCACACTGTGAGGTCCTTTTGTTTAGAAGACAGCAGGGGGCCTATTTATATGGTTGTGTAAAAGTTGACACCAACCACTCAACATGAACTGTTTACAAAGCAGATTGTTATTTGTTCCAAGACCTGGGGGAGATTCTATTATCTGGAATGTGAAGAAACAAAAAACTGGCTTACGTCAACTGCATCGGAATTATGGATATATGTAGAAGGTCAGCAGTTTAAATGAAAAGGGAAAAGGAAGTCCATATCTCAATGTTATAGGATGCAAAAATATATGAATTTATCAATCATTTGAGAGAAGTATACAATACATACAAACAGATATACACACACACACACACATTATTAAAATGTGTCTAAATCCATCAATACATTCAGATCTATAAACATCTCTGGATCCATCTATCATACTTTATAAACAGATATATGTACACAAACACAGTACGGTAAAATCCTTAGGCTAGTCTTAAAAAAATACCGTATAATTATATAATTAAGCAACTGGTATTTTTATGTCTATTTCAAATAGAAACAAATTTGGCCACAGTGATCAAATTAAATGCAGTCCAACATCCAGAAAAATGTCAATCTGATGAACAGTGCTTAAGAAGTCACTGCCTTGGGGGGCAAAGTAGAATCCAATGAATTGGTTGCTCAGCATCTGGTAATCATGCTGGAGTGCTGTGGCTCCAAAGTAACTGATAAGACAGGGCTTACTAGAAATGGTCTCGCATGGTTTACCGCAGCTAGGAAACCATCCCAGCAGAGAGGCAGCAAGCTGAGGAGATTGCGCTGTGCTTAAGACAATGAAGGAGAGTGACAACCAGTGGCAGACTGTCTTAAGGAGTGAGAACTTCAAATGAGAAATTCTTGGTTGACTGAATCTTAAGGTGCTGATTGAGCACTTCACTGAGGTTTTATTCTATTCCTTTACATACTGTTCATATATAAACAGCAGTCTGGGCCTTTCACTGTGTTTTCTTATTTCGGTTTACTTAAATTCCACTTTTAAAAAAGGAATACACCAAGTAACACATAAATTAAAATATAAACGTTTCATTGTATTTCACGCTTTTTTTTTTTTTAGTCACATTCGTTAGAACGTTTACAAGCAAAGTTGTAAGAAAATAATAAATTAATAAAAAAGTACAGATTTATGTAAATTCACAATCTAAAAAGGCACGCCAAGGAATTCCAAAGTGACAATACATACATACAAAAGTACATTTTCTATACACAATGTAACAAGCCACTGGCATTCTTTATGATGCCTTAATGATCTAATTTTTTTACTACCGTTTCATGGCCCTTGGATCTGTATTCCTCACCTTATCAATCTACGACTAGGTATCTCATCCCGCTTTCCTTTAGCCATCCGTCATATTCAGTCACCTCTTCTATCTCAGTCTCACCATCTCTGGAAACATCTCTTAAGTTTATCCCTCATATTGTACCATCTAATCATTAGAAGAGTCATCAAGCTATATGTAACCTATTAAGTTTCTATTTAAATCATCCGGAACATGTATAGATATATCTGAATATCTGCCTGTAGTTTTAGTCTATTGAATCATCGGAGCAATGTTTGATGCAGATCCTGCTGTTTGGAACCCAGCATTGTACATAATATGCCATTACGAGTGGGTGAGTGAATGTGTCTCCTGCTGAGTCCTTTGTGTTTGAGCAGCTGTGTTTCTCTTTCTCGCCATGCGACTCTCTGTGTGTCGGTGTCTTTGTCTTTCACTCCTGCTCTCTCTTATTGTCTCACTTTGTTTTACCTATTGCTTTCTCAAAAAGAGACATACGGCACAGAGCCTTTGCAGTGAGCATCCAGGGTTGTGTGTCAGAATTCCCTGTGCCAGTTTCGCTCACTAAGATGAGGTTACATGAACCGTACTCACACAAAAAGTAACAAGTTTTGAAATCTACACACTCTCTCCAAATAGGCTTAGACACGGAATTATACATACCCACAGAATTACAGTGGCAAGGGAGGCAGGGCTCATCGCTGCCTTGTCTATAGTAGTTTTCACGGCAGCGCTCACAGTTTGCGCCATCTGTATTATCTATACACCCGGTACAGTGACCACCATGACCTGTAGACCGATACAGCTCTGGGTCGAAGTAACATTCCTGGGAGCGACCATTGCAATTACATGCTGTGGGGTGAGAGACAAAAGCAGTATATCAGTGAGAAGCAATGTGAAGGAACACCACGTGATGTAGGATTTTGAGTCATTTATATAATTAAATAGCATGTTAAAAAATAAACAGTCTATAACAAGTGTTCATTATTATAAGCATTCATAGAGCTCCGACTTATTCCACAGAGCTTTCTTATATATTAGAAAGAGGGGAAATTTAACGGTAAATGAGACAATTACAAAATGTTACAGGAACATTAGGTTGATGAGGACCCTGCTCAAACGAGCTTACAATCTTTCTTAAATTCAATCGAACGTTTTAATATCAGCTACGATGTATAGTAAACAACACAAATCCCTCACAGGGGAATAAATGCTTTTCAGTAATTAATTGGCTGGTAGCACTACTCACGGTCACACAGTCATACGCCTCCAAACACTGGTAAAAGAGGGGCAGAGGAATGACGCAAACTGTGTCAGTGGCGAAACCCGAAATGTGTGGTTCTGGCCGGAATGAGGGGTGGATCCGGCTGAACAACTGGCAGGTCAGTCTGACGTGAATGTACTCCAGACTGCCAGTCAATCATCCAGGCCAGCCCACTGATTGCAGGCAATGCAGATGTTACAGTGCTCTCTGCAGAGTCCTAGTGCTCTTGGGTGTAGTGCAAATGGATCAAATAAGCCGTCTTTTTGGGGACAGTGTCGTCCCGCCCCCCCAAAAAGGACACCAGGGAATAAACCCAGGACAGGACCTTAAAATCGGGACAGTCTGGCCAACACTAGGAAAGTTGGGAGGCATGCAAAGTTAGTACCATCTACTCACTAGACTGACTTTAAATCACTGTATATTATTGTTGCAGGAAGTGTACCTGCTTCTACCCCAAAACCATTACCCACAATGAACAACTTAAGGCTCATTTACTTGATGTGCTTTATTAAAACTCTAAACCATTTTGGCTACAGTGGAAAGTTATGGGCTACTCTGCAAACAGCGCACACTGATGGCCATTGACATCGCATACTCTCTAAATATATATAACGGTGCGCCATGTCTTTAAAGACAATATTTAAAATAGTGACTACACACACTAATAATATCCACATTGCACTATAATTAGATTTTTTTTGCACATTGTTATTGGCACTTTGCAAAGGATCTATTACAGTGCACTTTCTTGATTTGAACTTAGAATTGTACAAATTTTAGTGTGTGTAGTCACTATTTTAATTATTGTCTTAAAGACATAGCATATCTTTATATATAATTATTTCTTTAAGTGTATTTGTTCATTGGCTATTACACTTTACAGGTGTTTTTTTATAGACATGGGTGAGCGTTTTTTTTTTGCACATCACATTCTCTCTGCAGTCTGAACTGTTGCTGAGAGTTTAAAACTTGTGATGGAATTCCACAATGGTGACCTCTACCAGAAACACCAACAGATGTTCCAAAACTTCCAGCTACACTTACTTGGTTACAAGAGAATGATATCAGTCTATTTGCATTATTTTTTAGACTAGTTTATTGTTCCATATTGATTATAAAGATGATAAAGCGTTAGGGAAATGCATGCATGCATAAAATTCTCTTGATTGAGTATGTTGTGCACAAGGCACATTAGATGAGAAAAAAAAAAATGACGATTAAAAGTAAGAATGTACAGATTTTTGTGACAGCAACAAGAGGACATTTAGATCACTAAGTTGCCACATCTTTGCATTTAAAAATTAAGAATTTGTTAGAGTCAGTTCTTTGACTGAACTCTGAATTATCCAACTGGTCAAAGGGACATTCTATGAAAAGTAACATATACCAGCATGCATAATGCAGAGAATAATAGAATACAGAAAGATACATTTGTAAAAAAAAAAAAAATAAAAAAAAAAAAATGCAAACATAGAAAGAGAAATAGAAATGGGTCCCCCCCCATTTTTTACCCCTTTATCCTCCATTTTTGAAGCTAGCAGTTATCAGTAGGGGTAGATTGGAAACGGATTCAGTAAGTGCACCATTATTATATTTCAGAAGCGTGTACTCACGTAGACACTCATTGGCGCTGCTGGAAGTCGCCCTCCTCCATGGTCGGTCGTTGAAAAAAGGCAGACATTTCTCACAGTCCACACCAAATGTGTTGTGTTTGCAGTTGCAGACCAGCTTGTCAAACTCGTTGCGTACACATTCACTGGCATGTCCGTTGCACTTGCACCTGTGAGAATGGGAATCAAGCTGAGTAACACTGGATGAGGCTACATGGAGAAAGTAATAACAGGCGGTCCTCGTTTTTTGCGACAGCTCGCACTTACAACTAGCTCTCTCGCGGGGTGGCAAGTGCAAGCCATCGTGGGAATTAGACGAAGGCAGCAGAGCAGGGAATCCCTCTATGTTCTGGGAAATTTCCCTGAACATACACGAATGCAATTGAGCAGGGAATCCCTCTAATCTATGACTGGGGGAAACAGAATTCCCTGCTCTTCTGCAAATCCCCGCGAATAAGGGAATCCCTTAACTCCTCACTTACCAACCAATTCGTTCTACGACCGGGTCGTAGGAACGGAACCCGGTCGGTAAGTGAGGAGTAGCTGTATTCTAAATGTGATGGATTCTGGCAAACAAAGAAAACCTCTGAATGAAACTTACCTGCCTCCGACAGCAAAGTCAGAAATGGCATAGTAGTAAGATCTGAGCACCTTGGGATCACCGAACACTTCATCACCAAACGTATTTAGTCTTGTTAAGGTTACACGAATATCTGTTGCGGTCACCCACTCCTACAAATAACCAAACAGAGAGGTATGCAGTGAATGTGTATGAAGATGTCCTTTTGATTTGCCGAGATTAATATAAGCATCATTATAGAGCAATTACGAAATGCTGCACAGACTCCAGGATCACTTCAAATGACTAAAGTGGTCATGGTGTTTGGAGTAACCCCATAATTCTGCAAGTCATGTTAATTAATCTCTTCTCAGGGTTAGCGGGGTCTTTGCTGCAATGGGGAAAGCAGTGTTGCTAGATTAACCAATTTGTTGTGGCCAGTTTCCTGGGAGCATAACAGGGGCTAAGAGTTAGTTATGGTAATATGTCCATTACTGCCAATATCAAATCTCTACAAAAGGAATTATTACATCAGTAGACCTCCAGCTAGCCAAATGCTTTGCTGTGAATCAATAGATCAGAAATTTAACTTGAGAAATCAATTTTGGCTACTAGTAAAGTATATGATGAATTAAAAGTTGATAATGTGCAGGAGAGACTACTGAAAGCAAATACATGTAGCAGTAAGGGAGACCCTCCTGGTGCTGGAATAAATTACAGTTTAAGAGATGTCAACCCTTCTGCCAAATAAACTTGAAGTTAAACGGTTATTTAAAATTCCTTAAAAATGCATAGTTTTATTCTATGCTACTAGCCAGACCTTAAAAGTTACTCTCCCCTGCAAGCCCTAGCATACCTTCCAGGGGTGAATTTCTACTTGCCGGGGCTAGTATATGTGTGTGTATTTGATTTTTCTTCCATTTTTTTCCCCCCAACAAACTATGGGACTTGTTTCTACATTAAAACTGGCTAGTTTTAGTTTATTTGCCTTTGCTTCACAATAGGCCTCACAGGAACTGTGAGTAACGTTGATAATTTTAAATATGTTTTACGAACTTTTTACATACCTGCAAAACAGGGCTGTTGTCAAAGTTGTAACTACTTGGTCTGCCCTCGAGTGTGGAGAAGGCCACATTTCCACCAGTCAAAGGGGAGATGTCACTAAACTCATCTGTGCAAAGAGCTTGCTGTTCGTCATGTCCAGTGCGGATGAAGTCTCGACTTGATTTCTGGTAAGTGTTCTCGCATGACCCACTGTAATACTGGTACGGAATCCACGGACCATCCTCTCGTGTCCTTTTGTAGAAAGCAAAGCTCTCTGGTCTACTCGTGTGGAATTTCAAACGGACGTAGGTGATGTCAAATGATTTTCCTGAAGAATGAAATGAAAAACAGAGCGTGAGTTATCGCTAAATAAACACAGGAAACTTGTAAATGTATCCACACTACAGAAGGTGTAGCCAATAGGAAAACCTTCTGCTGTTTTAGAACTGGACCGCAAGATGAGATGCCTGCATCACTGTAAGAATGGGACATTCTCTATACACCAAAAAAACTTCATTAAGCTAAAGTTGCATCGGTGCTGAGAGTGTCCCTTCAACTCACTGCATCTTCTGGCTTAACCATGCAGCCACATTAGTCAGGAGCACAAGAATATGCACCTTTTAATGGTCTGAATCGATTCCAGAGATAATTTATAAGGTCCCAGTGCGTGCGCAATTTGGCACAAAGATGGCTGCCTCATAGCGCAAGTAGCCAGGAGAAACGCTGAAAGAGGTATTTACATCAAGGTACGTATTACAAAACAATGCTCATAGAGGTCATAATGTATGATTTCTTATTTTAAAAAATAATTCTAAATAAATTATGACAGTTTTAATGTATGTCTAGCAATGCATTCTGGGAGTTGCAGCTTTAAAATGGCTAGAGACCATCTTTGAGCCATCCATTGGATTCCCTAGGACGAGATTATGACACAATCTACTCTTACTGGATGTTGCCATGTGGCAGAAACAGAAAGGGGGGTAAAGAATGTACCCCACAAAAATGAAGGGGAAAAACAGTTATAAGTAATGAGTGACTAAAGGTAGAAAAATGCGTAAGTTAAAAGGCAAAACCAAATGAAAGACATGAGAGTGTTTCAGACAGAGTATCAGTGGGAACGACAGCCACCCCCACACAATTATTTCACAGAAACATCTGGCCCCACTGTCCAGCACGAATGTTCCCAGGATGATCCGAACAGCTGCAAACCAGCTGTTTCTTTTGTTGATTTATGGAAGTAAGGTACACAAACAAACGTGCAGTCTGCACCGACTCCTGTAACCCAGGCTTCCCAGCACTATCTATGCAGACCACAAGCAAGGCTGCATCTCCTCCTTAAACTCTAAATGTTGGAATGTGAGATTAACACTTTGTGTTTCAGTAAGAGCAACTCATTTGGAGGAACAGGCTGCTGGCAGGCAAAATATAGACTCCAGTGGCTAATGAACTACAACTACCATGATGCTGTACCAGCAAACAAACAAAAAGGCTGTACCTGTAAAAAAAAAATAACTAAAACGTGAGTTTTTATCAATCCCGTCACACACCGATTACTATTTTTGGCACTTATACAGCACCAACTTATTGAGCAGCACTTTACAATATTATAGAGGGGGAAATCAACAATGACACAATTACAAAACGTTACAGGAACAATAGGTTGAAGAGCTTATTCTTCATATCTCACAAAAGAGGATGCTTTCGTTCAGGTCAAAATAGATGCTGAAACCTGTTTAACAGCTTCATAAAGTCAGAGTTTCAGCAAGGGATGCTGAGCTGTAAATTGATAACTGAAGGAAATTGGGCCGAGATTTGGAAAAACATACAAGCAGTCTGAACAGCGAGACGCATAGAAAGCACTGAACACGTGCTCAATCCTCAAACATCTTGCTATTTTTTTTTTCACAATGCCTACATGTTCTGCAGCGCTATACAATAACTAGCTTCAAAGACCTCTAAGGCCTCATCTCACTCAGAGTTCTCATGTGTCAGCTAGTAGGCCCAAAACCCACTCCCTGCAGGTATGCAGTCTCCCTACTCCTTTATACAAAACGCAGATGGCAGGGGGAAGCAATCTCTTGCTCTCAGGATGTGTACTATACTAAACAAAATACCATGCACTCCACAGGAATGAGGGGGAGCTCAGAAAGCGGGAAGGGGAGAGGGAAACAGGTGCAAAGAGGGGGGGGGGGGGGGGGAATGTGAGAAAGATGACCAGCATTATGAACGCCAGGACAAATACACAAATAATACACAGCTCGTATAGGCTTCACAAGCTGGCAAAGGCTGTGCGGGAATTAACATGCCTGTCAATGTCAGCACGGAGTTAAACAATGTTTCATGCTTTACTAGAGGGTAACTGGCTAACCGTTAAAACACATACTACTGGTAAAGCGCCAAAACGTTCTGCTGCAAGTCTAAAACATCATTTAAACAAGAAATAATTTTTTTTTTTTTTTTTAAGTACACAAGCATTAGCAACATTCTATAATCAAACAGTATATAAAAGTTAGAACGCACAGGGCTGGGAGAGATAATCTTGGGACATGGATTTCCCATGTCAAAACAAGCTTTGTAGCCATCTAACTTACACATACGTACAGGCTGCCTGGCAGAAGCATCAGTGATGCTAAAATATTATTTCCCACATGCAGTAGAATGTTATGTTTGGGTTTTATTTCTTGATTATTTCCCTCTAAGGCCATAAAGGAAAGGGTAGTTGGTAGTTACGTCATCGTTGGTTGTCTCGGTTGGATGTCCTGTGCAGACATAGCTAAAGCCTCATTAGGAGACACTTGTCTCAGAATGTGCTATTTGTGGAATCTGACAGCAGCCGGCTCCTCACATCTAGCTCATCAGCTATACGCTCACATGTCTAATTTTCAGAAGGTTCAGATTATCAGACTGGTCACAAGGTAGCCTGCAGATATAGTAAAGTGCCAAAGTTTATCCACATCTGCTTGTATACAGAGTATACTACAAGCACTTACAAAAAGAACACACTGGGCGGGGGGGAGGAGGAGGGGGAACAGGCATAATTAAAGAATTATAGAATTTACATCCTCAATGACAAACGTATCACATATTCTGGATAAATGTAATCTTTCACATATTTATATAAAAAAAAAAAAAAAAATGTAATCTTTGAAAGACAAGAGTGGTGAGAAGAGTAATGGGCTAATTTAATAACTCTTTCGCCATCTGTGCGCTGCTGGACAGAATGCGTTCTGGATAATTTAATTGTTTGGGTGACGTACAATTTCTTACATCAATGCGGCTCACAATGTAGCCAGAAATCCTTGAGATACACTTCCCTCCTGAAAGCACTGTTTTCCTTAGTTATGATATGCATCCCCAAGAGGACTCTGTATACATTGCTCATTTCCTAGTATTTGCAATTGTGAAGTTCTATGTGCCACAGAGCTATTGCAAACACATTCTAATCTCTAAAAACAAACACTGGCCTCGCTGATAGGGACTTTTTGTTGGTAAATGCTTCCTGATGTGCTGGAAATCTCAGAATACTTTGCAAAATCTATGTGAATATATACTCGAACCCTGAATTATGTACAGGACGTGTCCTAGTGTCGCTTCAGTAAACAGTGTATTGTGAGCAGTTACTTGGGGCCTGACAAAATCGGATGGGTCTGTTCCAACTAATGCGGAGTCACTGCAAGAGCATATAACCCATTTTGGGCCTCACATCAGGGGTTATAAACCACTGCGAGGGGGATAGCTGAGCACTATTAACTACATTTTATGAATGGTAATCAAGGCAGCTCCTCTAATATGTTTCCAGAATTCATTAAAGGGCCTCTACAGTGTAAGGAATACAAATCTGTATTCCTAACACTATAGTTCCCTGTAGACCCCCCATCAACATTGAAAGGGTTAAAAAAAAAACAAAAAAAAAAAAACCTTTTCTGTGCTCATCCGTTCCTAGCGTCAATCACCGCGTTTGATCGGAGCTCCACTTTACCCAACATCGTCCTACGGGGGGACCGAACGTGCATTGCAGGACTAAGGGGGACAGGGACACTGCACCCAGATCACTTCAATTAAAAATTAATTGGTCCGGGTGCCAATACGGTCTCTTTAATTGATTTCCCTTGTGCATATTACCAGTTCTTAGTAGTTTCCAAACTACCCTAAGGCATTTCACCAGAAATTATGCAGTGTCCCATAAAACAAAGCATATGCGTCTAATTTAATTGTAGGATTCTGTACATAAACTCCCAATATGTTACCACTGATTGATGGCTCAAGATGTCAATGCCATGGGATACATTCAAGGAATGTGGATTTCACAGTCAATTTCAAATTTAAGGCCAATAGTAGTTGAACTAGACTCATGGGTGACTGAGAACTTTTCCAGTACGCTGATTTTGACCTTAATTTTGAATTCCCAATTTCGTGGATACCCCGCTTAGAATCCTTTACGCAGCCTTAAAATAAAAATTCAAGATAGATTTATAGAGAGGAAAATAAAAATTAAAAAAGCCGGCATCGCACGTATAACCAACAGCTTTATATTTAAACTACATTTATGTTATCATTGGAAACGAAATCACTGACACCATATCACTTTTCATGAAGAATACTAAGCACCAAAGGATATATATATCAAATAATAGGATAGAACAAAGAAAGAGGCATAAAATACTCAATATGAATAGAAGAACAAGTAGGATTTTTGGTAATACAAAATGTATGCATATAGGTTCACGTTTTAGCAGAAAATGTAACACCCATAAAACAAGACAAAGCTGCAGCATCTCACACTCAGCATTTAAAGTGCACCTGTCATGATTTTGTTCAAAAAAAAAAAAAAGAATTAACGCAGCTTGCAGGGAATTTTAATAAGGCTTTATTACGGCCACCAAAAGTGACCTAGCAACATCGTGATTCATTTGAGACTTTGTCAAGTCTAGATTTCATTATACAAAGCGGCCTTTTACAATGATCATATACAGATATGCACATCGAAGGAAGTGAGGTCAAATAAATAAATCACGTGTGTTTGGGATCTAAATCAGAGCCTGCTGAATAGGTTGGTTAACATACTTAATGCATACAAAGTGTCAGTTAGTTAAAAATATGACTTCACAATCAGAGGAGCTGCATTTTAAAAAGTATAAAGTGTCAACATATGCTTCGGCGTTGTACAATAGGTAGACTAAAACAGTTGCAACAAGACAAGTTGGATATACAGGAACATAAGGTGATGAATGCCTTGATAAAACAGTAATTGTATACCGACACAAACAGGAAGAGTAAAATTAACAGTATTTCATACAAATTAAAGGGACACTATAGTCACCCAGACCACTTGAGCTCAATAAAGTGGTCTGGGTGCCAGGTCCCTCAGGTTTTAACCCTTTACATGCAAACATAGCAGATTCAGAGAAACTGATATGTTTACATAGCAGGGTTAATCCGACCTCTAGTGGCTGTCTTCCTGACAATAAAATATTTTGTGCACAGATTGATCACACAGCATCTCTACGCAATGACCGATGATTGTCCATATGAGACGTCTACCATTTTCAGTAGGACGATTTAAGTAAATATTAATGCTATATAAAAAAACATCTGCTTTAAGAACAATTCATATTTGCACGTCAAAAAAACAACAAAACCGCTCTCTGTAGGAGTTTTCGAATGCAAAATATAAGAGTGGCTGGAAATTTGCAGTCTTGAAAGAGACTAATTATGTGCACCGTTGACAAATCAAGCTGTTTGATAATTAAAACAAAACTCCCTTAATGAGTAAGCAGTAAACAGTAATCCATCTCTATCCCTGGGAAAACCAAACTGAAAATGAAAGAGCAGACAGTGTTCTGCCACAATAAGTCTGTACACACAGCTGGTAGGAATGGCAGTCGTTAACAGATCGGTTAATCCGTGGCTACAGTGTAGCTGCCTATTACCCAGGATGCTGGATGCCATGGAGAGAGCAGGCTTGCTGACTCTCAGAAATCATTTCTGAAACATGTGCTTTTTTTTTCAATTCTAATATTTTAAATCCACTTTCCATGAAAAAAGTTCAGATTCTGAATCTAGCCCCAGGTAACACACACATTCTCTCAAAATAAGACAACAGAAAGAATGTGAGTGATGAGAGTCCACCATTAACAACCAGTTGCAACAAAGGACATTTTCCTTCTCTGCGATATTCCGGTTAGACCAATAACATTTGGGTATGACTATATTATTGCAATAAAGCATAGTTTAGATGACTAACTAGGACATCCAGATATTCATAAAAACGAAATTTCCCATCTGTAGGACATCAAGGTGTCACGGCCAGACGTGTTCACTCCATAAGTGCCCAACAGGGAATTTGAACCTAGGGCCTTCTGCATCCTAAGCCTGGGTTCCTGCCTCTGAGCCACTTCTGAACTTTGGTTCTAATCTTGTTTTCCTGGCATTGCCTGCAGCACTAGGGGGCTTTACTTCACCAGTGGTTCCTACCTGTCCATCTAAGTTCACCTGAGGCAGATCACTCATTAGCTGTAAATGAAACACTGCCCCTCCCTGAGAACATTGTCAGTTCGTTGTTTCTGGTTTCCCTGTTGCTTAAAGACTAACTTGTCTTGTGACCCCTGCTTCTTGATTTTCGTTATTGCCTGTTCACTGCCTGCCCTGCCCGGACCTTTGGAACCGTGTTTGAGTAATCTTCTGGATTTGTCCTGGTCTGTACTGCAAATTGGAACACCTTTCATGCACAGCCCCCATGCACTGATTCACAGTCCTGGTGGTTTCTAACCATATCACCTTGGACTGTGTATATCTGCAAGGGTGAGCACAAATCTCTTCCTACCAGACTCCCAACTATGGTAAGCCCTGACACAAGGTAAAAAAAGATTTTTGAGAACATGTGGTAATTGACATCATGGCTCATAAAACTATTTTATATAAATTGCTATGGAAGCACGTAGTCTCAGATTCCTAGAAAGGAGTTTGCAGGATACTAAACACTAGAATAGTATCCACTCCCATATCCCATAGTATCTACACTATTATAGCTCTGACACAGGTCGAAAATCCTTATGACATGAAGACTCAGCCAATGAAGACATTCATTAGCCAATTAGTGCATATTTATAACACTACAAGACGAGTAAGATTTTTGTGCATTTTGTATCCCTGCCCATGTTGTGTTTGTCATGGAACCAATTTTTTTGAAATGGTATAATGTCCAGGATAGGGTTCTACAGATTGCATGGTTCACAAATTGGCAATGAAGTTTCAGCACATGCACCTGTGTTTTAGCCTATTTCAGTCCAGTGTTCGACTAAAGCAGATGTGCCCAAAAGGTAGATCCCCAGATGTTTTACAACTACAGCTTCCATGATGCTTTGGCGTTCTAAAGGTAAAGCATCATGGGAGTTGTAGTTCCACAACATCTGGGGATCTACCTTTTGGGCATCCATGCACTAAAGCAGGGGTCCTCAAACTCCGGTCCCCCCAGATGTTTCTGAACTACAACCCCCCTGATTCTCTGGCTATCTATGTAATTCAAAGAATCATGGGAGTTGTAGTTCAGCAACATCTGGGGGGCCGGAGTTTGAGGAACCCTGCACTAAAGGCTGGATCAGCTAAACAAATAGGTCTAAAACAAAAAAAAAAACAAAATATGTAACTTATATGCAAAGCAACATGTCGCAATTGTATTTCTTTCTATTTAAATATTTTACCTTAAAATCTGTCACATTCTCTCTCCACTTGCAGACGTTACACATTCCAGAATGAAAGGAATGTCTCTTACAAAAAATGAACATGTGTGTACAGCTCTTTCCTGCAAGAGGTTAATCACTGAAACATGAAAAATACCTATTTATGGATCTTGCACTAATTTTAGGTAACAACTCATAATAGCTCTAGGTTCACAATATTTCAGGCCCCGTACATGATCATTGTATAGGTTATACACCTTCATTAAGGCTTGGAGTTATTAGCCAAAATATCTGCAGATATATGACCATCCAACCCTCTGTGATAACGCTTCCCTCTTGACCGATTAATAAGTTAGCATTACATGCACACACCATACAATTCCCAAATAACTGCATGGACTCTATGGAGACAATGGGAGGCCCAGGACTGGTCAAATAATCAGTCACTCTGATCTCTGCTGAAGATGCAAATATGCAAAGGAACAAATTCTATTTTATTTCCTTTTTAATTTACTTTCTTTACAACACATTAAAAAATGGGGAGAATGTTTACCACCACTAGGGATTCCCTTGACCGGAAAATAGCTCGGGTTCACAGATATAAGAAAAGGGGCATTTTAAAGGACCAGGCTTGGGAGACTAAAAGGCTGGCAAAATCAAAATATTGGTACTTAAGATTTTGAGTTTGCAACCTATTCAAAAAGCGCCTAATTATTTTTTTCAAGTTCATGTGTCTGGGGAAAATGTGGACTAATATGGCTATAATATTTAATAACCAATAGCATAATTTTGATAACTTATCAACCAGAAAGACTAATATGATAGTCCCCATTCATTGAGGTGGGTACATCTAGAAAACCTAACCTTAAATAAAGATCTTTCCCAAAGCAGAAAAAACACACACACACACACATATATATGTGTGTGTGTAAAAGTTAGACTATTATATTAATTAAAGGGTTATACCATGGACCATGATGATTTAAAGTAGTCATGGTGCCTGGAGTCTGTGCAGCGTTTTGCTATGAATCGCTGCAAATACGGAGATTAACTGCTATGTATGCCTTGTATGTGGTTACAGGAGGCTAATTTGAATTCTGCACAAAACCGGCATCAGACGCCAGCACCTCTGATGCTCGCCTTCAAGACTTCTCGAGGGCTGCACCGTTCCTATGGAACTCGCTTTCCTCCTCCGTTAGATGCTCACCCAGTCTCCACTCCTTCAAAAAATCATTAAAAACCCACTTCTTCATAAAAGCGTATCAATTAAACTCTTAATAGCTCCCAACTGATTCCTCTTCTGCTGCAACTGTCACTAGTCTAATACTATCCTTACCTTTTGTGTCATTTTACCCCACTCCCTCTAGCATGTAAGCTCATTGAGCAGGGCCCTCAACCCCTCTGTTCTTGTGTGTCCAACTTGTCTGGTTACAACTACATGTCTGTTCGTCCACCCATTGTAAAGCGCTGCGGAATTTGACGGCGCTCTATAAATAATATAATAATAATAATGGCAGCAAATAAAAACTTTATTTAGGAAAGGTTACTCAAAAAAAAAAAAACTGGGATGGAGAGGGACACAGAACTTATTGCAGATAATGCAGATTAGAAAGTGAGCTAAAAAATGATCTAACCATTTTAAAAGGTTATTGCACACTAAAAGCAGAAACCCTTCACTTGCCAATGATTAATCACTAGATGCACAGGTTTCCCAAACGGATGCCGTGGGAGGCCTGGGACTCTGGAACAGAGATGTTGGTTCAGTGAACAGTTACACCACACTTGAGATTTCTCACACTTTTCTGACCCCTTCATTTTAAACCAGGCCGATTTTATCTTAGCTTTTCACCATTTACACTAATTGCCAATCATTAGGGTAGTCCCTTTCAATCATTGCTGCATTAATTTGTACTTTAGTTTGATACTACTGATAACTGTGAAATGAGCATTATCATCACCATACGATAAGCAACCACAGCTATGCATTTTACTTAGTGTAATTAAATCCCCTAGTCCATTACTCTAAACTCCTAAAGGCAGAGAATTCCCTCTAATCTTTTGTTCCATAATTTAACCTTGTATGTTATGCAGCTCACTGTAAACTGTGCAAATAAGTAAATCAATGTAACCCATTCGAAATAAAGAACCAATCCAAACCTTAAAACTACACTACGGTCACCAGAACGTAGCTGTTCTGGAGTCTATAGCCTGTACCTGCAGGCTTTTTAATATAAACACTGTATTTGCAGAGAAGATTTATTAAAGAACACCTCAAGTGGTCACTCCTCAGATGGCCACTAGAGGTGCTTCCTGGGCTGTACAGTGTGCAGCACTGACGTTCAGCGTCGTCACACTTTGCATTGCGAAGCTGAACTTTCCCAATAGAGATGCACTGATTCAACGAGGAGATGTGGATATGCCAAGGCAGAGTTTGGCTCTGCCCACCGCCTTGGCTCAGAATTGACAATCTCAGCCAATCCAATGCTTTCTTCTGGGAAAGTATTGTGACTGGCTGAGATCATCAATTTTGATAATGTTAGCCAAGGAGGCGGATCAAATGCGGGGCTAGATGCAAGGAGTCTCACGCATTTCTGGAAAAAGGTAAGTGCGTAATCTCTCTAACACCGCCTAAACGGTGGTTTTGGAACCATGGTGTCAGGAATACAAGTTTGTGTTCCTGACACTATATCGCCCTTTTAATAAAATAAAGAGGACATTGAAAACCTAGACGCAGAAATGTATAAATCAAATCATATCCTTGACTTTGACATTCAGACAATTGAAATTCAGGATTGATTAACAGAATAAATCACTTTGCAAGACAAAGATCAATTTATTTGATTTTCTTCCACCATCAAATGTGGACATGCCAATATTTTGACGTCTTTGTCAAGCATGGGATGCAAACGTTGCAAGTCCATTTTTGACAGAAGACTAAAAAAAAGTCACATACATTATTCTAAGAGATGACTTGGCTAAGAGTAGGAGATTCATATAAACACAGTCACTGTATCATTAAGTTACAGACAATAATATTGTATGTATACACAGACAAAATATTGCATGTGTAGGAGAAGTTAGCAGCCTCTGCTAAATATTTTTGTATAGTCACGTTGTGATGGAAGTCAAATAAGGCCTTTTGGTCTACTTTCATGTGATAAAAACACTGTTGCCTTGAATTAAGATTTAAGTAACAAAGGCCCACCAGAAATAATGAGCTAAGTTGCCTAGTGCCAAAAGAAACATTGCCACTCAACCTTTTTCTAATCACTCCTGGTCTACAATAGATCCTGAATGCTATATAATCTCTTGTGATCTCCTGCAGTGAGGCCAGCTATCCAAGTCTTAAATACGTAATCAGAAAGGAAAATTACAAAAAGCAGGTTAACCAATATAACCATATGGCTTAAAAGCCTGAGTAAAATGGAGAACCTGTCTCGCTTGTAAGAAACAATCACGTCTTTTGTATCTATGTCGGCTTCTTTAAGTGTACTATAATCTTTAAGTTCATCAAGAGTGCTTTTGTTTGGCAGGAAGCCCTACAGGAAACCCATTAAACCTAAACCATCCGGACCGCAGACAAAGCTAACATCTTGTGTGCAGCTGCAAGTCCCTAGAGGTGGGGGGAACAATTAAACATCACCAAACATTAAAAAAAATAGACAAATATGCAGAGGTAGTACATGCCTAATTTATACAAAATCAACACCAACGTAAGGTCTGATTAAAAGTAACAATAACGGCGAAAAAACAATCAATGTGACGGTAAACCAATTGCATTTTTTGGGGTGGTGAGGGGTTTAAGGTTCAGTTCAGCATGTCCTTAGCCCTCTTCTAAGAGGCAAAATGTTCACAAATCTTATTCCAATGAACGCCTTTAAGAGAAGGAGTTAGAGGTGTGCTTTTGGACTGCTAAGGGTCAGAAGGCTAAGTGGTTCCTTGAGAATTAATCTGAGCCTCTTTAGAATGTTGTGAAGTTGTTAAATTGAATTGTTAGTCATGCTTCCATTTCTTCCCATCGTATCTTGTTTCCTGCCCTTTTGTGCAATAAATAAAAATCAAATACCGTATATACCAAATCCTATTATGCTCCCATCATTTACAGTAGTAAACTATGGCCACATTGTAAATCTACCGGTATCTTTAATGTGAAATATATACTGTATTTTGCTATACTAGGAATACCATGCCCTGTCTGAGCATCTTGGAAAAGATAGTTCACTAATGACCGCAGGGATAAGTCTAACAGTCACTAATCTATTTCCTTTTAAGTTTATGGTTAATAGGTATCAGAGGTGATAAATTGGGAGCATTCCAGTTTACAGTAAACAATTCTAAAAACAATGAGCAGTCACGGTGAACCTATGGCATGGCCCTTCCAACACCAAGAGGACTCTAAAGGCTTTGAATCCTGGAACCCAATTAAACGTTTCATACAAGGGTGTTTAATATCACACAGCATCGTCAGTGCCAAATACCATGCTGCCAATACAGAATCAGACAGGATGGGAAATCCCTACACCGACTGTTTACTGAAAAGGAGGAGAGTGGGAAAACCAGTATTGAAGGAGAGAAAAGTTACACTGATTGGAAATAGTGGGTGTGTTGGAGATGTGGTAGAGAGGTATAATGAGGTGAGGAAGAAGTCCATTAGTGTTATGCCTATATGGTGTTGTATTTGCGTATTCTGCTGATGCAGCTCTTAGTTGTGCCCAAATGTTCCTTACCGCGTCGCTGTTCTGGTCATTTTATTTTCCCATTACGATTTTGTTCACACACAAAGTGCTCCATTCAGACAAAATTTTCCCTTCACCGTCAGGTTTTCTGAGACATATAAACAACTTTTACATTATTCCTTTTTGGTTAATATGAATTCTATAATCTAAAAATTGCAAGTGAGTTAAATATTAAATCAGAAATTTTAATATCCGGGGGGGGGGGGGATCTAAGAGTAATAAGAGAACAAGTGTTGGAAGAAAACAAAAAGAGTGGAGTAACACTTTCATTCATTAGAAAATGACGCAAGCGCACATATCTGGAGTGAAAGGAAAGTTGTGGAATGTTAGAGTAAATACTGACATGGAAGCGTTTGGTGCTTCCTACAGTGTAATTCCACCCCCTTAGTAAAGTCTTCCCTTTCTACAGGACATCTTCCTGATTGGATGTACTCAGGCTGCCTACAGCGCACAGCCAATGAGAGAACAGTGTGAGCAAAGCTGCTGTTCCCTGCCAATCACAGCAAAAAAAATTAAATAAAATACCAGTTTCTACATCCTGGAGAGCTGGTGTGGATCTGTCCCTGGGGGCCAGTGGGGCTTCAGTGCGGCGGAGTTCCTGTCAGACGCGGCGAGGGAGCTGTGTTCTCTCTGCTCCCTTGCGGGCTGTCTACTGATGCCGGAATAGGAAGTCATATTCTGGCTCCCTGCGTCAGCAAACGGCGCGCTAGGGAGCAGAGGGAACACAGCTCCCTCGCTGCATCGGACAGGAACTCTGCAGCCTGCCGGGAGGGTGGGGTGAGGTCCATTAGGTGGCCAAAAGGCAGAAGTAGGGGGTTAAAACCCATAAAAAAAATAAAAAAAACTTAAAGAACACACTAGCATTACGAACAAAAATGTGTATTCCTAACACTACAGTGTCAGGCAGCAATTGCAAAGAGCACCCGCCTTGTAAAAACGTCTTATTGTGCTGCATTGGGAAATTTGTGATTGGACAGAAACAAAGTCTGGGTTGGTGAAAAAAAAAGGAAAGGGCTTGCATAGACCTCATATTTTGCAAGCTGTTTTAATATATATCACCAATGAAAAAAATGTGTGCATGTTTTCATTGGGGGTATATCCATTAAATGTTAAAAAAATATTTAAATGAACATTGGCCTTTAAGTTGTATCCTTGCCCATAGTTTTTCATTAAAAGAACACGCTCTATCAGAATGTTGTTTATAAAGTTAGAATCTTACAAAACCTCAGAAGACTTCACTGAGCCACCACAAAAAGCTACAGGTAATCTCTCCTAATTGTCTTTAATATAACTTTGGACTTAGACTCCTATAGAAGCTGTGAATTGCACAGATTAAATGAAACGTGTAAAGATGAAAGGTTTTTATTGTATTCTAACCTTTGGATTTTGACGTTAAATTCCAATGGATCGAAAGTTATTTTGTCTACCAAATCTTTTTCTACCTCTCTTATGGAGGCACCACACACAAGCTGATTAGGTACCTTGTTCAACTAAGACACTCACAACATCTAGGACAGCAATTCTCTGCATTCACCAGCCTGGTTATTATAACCACAATGTATCTATACATGGCAAAATCTTTTCAATTGCTGGAGTGTGATTGTAAATGTCTAATGCAACCACCAGAAAATCATCTGAGAAGCAAAGATCTAGAGTCTGATATGAATGAATTCCACATGATTAAGCTACAACAGTAATCATTCAAGCCACTGCCTGCCCAAATATTAAACAAGAAAAAAAAAAAGAAAAGGCTGGTTTATTTAAAGTTATATATTAAATGGTCTTCTAGATACTAAAATTATATTTCCCATTCACAGAGCCAGTGGCTGTATCTTTATTGCAGAGATTCTAAAAAAAAAAAAAAAGCTGCAATGGGGACAATCAGGGAATGTAGGTACAATGACAAATATCAAAAACCGTACGTACCACATGAGACGTACAACAAATCTGTACAAATAGCCAAGCATGGGGGTTTGTCCATTATTATATGACAGATACATCACCATCATGTACAGGGGTGTGGAAATGTTTAGAATAATAAAATTTTTTTTTAAAAATCTACTTGTCCACGGGAATAAAGCGGTAATCCAATCCACTTATCTCTCATGGCAAGCCACTTGTCCTGACCCACAAAATCATTTTAATTAGAAATACTGGGGCACCTACCAAGAGCGTCTCTCCCTTTGTCATTACTCATATGTCTGGTGTCTGTGCACTCTAGCTGTGTTTAGAGTGTATGTGTGTGCGCGCGCTCGCTCTGTGCGTGGCCTGCCCCTCTACCTATTTTACTGGAAATGGGTAAATAAAAAAGACCCCAGGTGGTCCAGCAGGGGGTAAAAAAAATAAAAAGACGGTATAAGGGCTTTCTGAGCAGTAGGACCAGGGGAAGCAGGAAGCTCAAAAGCGAGCATAATACTGCTGCGGACCTCAATGCCCCCCCGAGCGGACAGGAGTAGAACAGCCCGAGTGGAAGGCAGAGCAGTCCGAACAGCCTAGTGTGGGAGCATGTGCTTTGCAGCTCCTCCCTCGAGATCCAGTGCTCATTAGTGAGTGCAGGACTGGGAAGGTGCCATTTCTGTGCTTTGCACCCAATGGAGGTTCAAACCACACACTGCATGGCCTGGTCCTGTGTCAGCCCTACTTCTTGCCAACAGCAGGGCTAAAAAGTGGAAAAAATGGACATAAGGGTTTTTTAACCCCTTCTGCATCACAGATGGGGAGAGGGGAGCACTGTAGGGAGCAATAGAGCCAGAAAAACAACTTTGTTTTCCTGCCACTATAACCTTCCTTTAAGTAATAAAACAAAACATTTCAGTCCATCATTTGGAAACAAAACAAGACCTGTTGAGAATGAAAACACCTTACACAATATTGTGCCATTACATGTATTTTCAGCATTTTTAATGTTGTCACAGATAGCTCTAATGTTTTAAGTAGGAAATCCACCTGCTGATATCAGTACTGATATTAGCAGAGGGGATTCCTTAGAATTTCTTTGACTTTTCCTGACATATTTCCTGGATTTGTAGAATCACGTTCCCACATCTTTTGCTTTTCTGGTGATTTCCATAAATTGCCAACATGAAAAAAAATTTTACAAAAAATTTGTACAACCCGGCATGTTTGCTTTATAATCCGTAAGCCAATTTTTGGAATTGCAATATAATGGAGTTTAAAATAAATTACTGGGAATAGGATTATAAACACACACGAAACTCTACAAACGAGATGCTCTGTACGAAATAGTAGCTACATATGCAAACTGTGCACACAATTCATGCACTTTTTTTTTTTTTTTGAATAGCCTATAAGAATAACAGCTATACTCATGGGGGGCCGACAAGGGCAGCAGGGAATTTTTTTTGAGGCATGAATGTTTCTTCTGTATGAGACATGCCTCTGTACAAAAGCCTCACCAAAACAAACACGTAAACAGCACATCTAAATTAACTCGCCAGCCTATCAGTAGGGTGCCTGTAATCAGGCAAGACACCAATTATATAAGTCATAAATTGTATATAACAAACAGAAATTGTATTAATGTTAATGATAAATAAAAATTAGTAAGCGCTCAAAATTGTACTAATAAGCTCATTATCATAAATATACGTACGTACACACACACACACACACACAGACAATAAATAATTTGTTATGAGGGGTGCCAAACGCTTAAAAGAATTCTGATTTTACAAAGAAGTGATGACACAGGTTTGCAGCATCAAAGGCAGCTCGGTGTTCTAAATACTTATTTACTGGAATATGTGATACAATAGAATATATATAGCTTGATATAGAAAAATAACCCATTGCAACTACCCGGGCAGTTTACACACGCCTTGTGTTCTTCTAGAGTCCAAAGCAACAAACTTTAAAGTGGAACGATTATTTCCCTGAATTTTTTGTATAAGGAATACTTCTCATCAATATTTAAAAAGGGCCCTATAGCTTTAGCTTCAGGTATGTTACTCTCCGAGTATCAGACACATCCATTTCATCCTCCGATCATACCTCTTGTTTAATGCAGACATGCTGGATTAGTTGCCAGGATCTGACGTCAATCACTTAATTTCTATACTCCCTATCCAATGTTAGCACAGTTGGCTAGGGGGTTTCCATAGCAACCATAGAGCATATGCAGTGGTTGCTATGTGTGGAGAGTAGAAGGACCACCTGTGGGAGCCCTTTTCTGTTCTCCTTTGTCAGTCAAATCGTCGGCACAGAGAAGTGTGGAAAATACTTATTTTTTAAATAGTTTTGTTTCCTTCCAAACTATATATTTTCTAGCACAATGTATTGATACAATTTCATTCTGTTTCAAGGAGCATTAGTAGTTTGGGGCACGGCAGGTACCCTTGAAGCCATTCTGTGCAGCGGATGCAAATGTCAAAATCAAGAGACTATTTCATCTTACAGTAAGTTCAGGAAAGTGTGACAGGATAAATGTAGGAACTCCATGCAATATTGCTCACTAACAAGTTATTGGGAAGGGATAGGGGAGGGGGCAGGGAGGAGATAAAAAATAAAATATGTGTGAAGCCTTCATAAGGCATAAATCTCTCTATAGGCAGGCTATTAAGGCCCATCGTTCTTATTAAATGGGAACACAAAGACCCATAATCCCTTATGATAAATACAATTTAGGTGCAAACACAAAATGTAGGGAGGGTAACTTATGAACATTAGCTTAGAGGTTAAACCTAGATGTGTTTAGCTGAGCTATAAATTTAGGCGTTTGGTATCCAAGTTCTCTTAACAGAGAACTAGGGAGATTTAGAGGAAAAAGGTGGTGAACTCAAAAATGCAAGTCACGTAGCACCTGCAAAGTATTTGATCTCGGTGTATGAAAAGTACACAAATCAAGTAGACTTAATCGGCTTGTGTCATTACCACTAAAACATTACACCACAGATGGACTTAATCCTTAGCCAACATGAAATATTGAAGATCTTTGATTTTACATTTAAAGCAGTATTAAAAATGATTCTCTATTACACTGCTCAACCATGCCAAAGAAAATCCTTTTAAAAGGTTTTAACACCCAGCAGTTACTTTATGGGTGGTCCTGTAAAATATGGACTCACCTCACCTCTTACTTTCTCTGTTTCCTCCTCTAGGTCACAGTCTGATTTTTTGATTACACCACCATTCTACTCGATATTATGGCACGTTGTTTGTATTACATGGGCTGTGTATGTAAAGAGTGTATTTCAAATTTAAGGCCACAGTAGCTGAACTGGAAGCAGACTCAGGAGAATTTTTCCACTTTGGCAAAGTTTGCCTTAAATGCAAAATTCTCTTTGAATTCAGGAGTATTCTGACTTTATTGAATACCCTTCGATGTCCTACTGCACAGCACCTTTCATATACTGACGTTTGGCATGTAGAAGTGATTGGTGTCTATGAAAACATTGTGGTATTGGCAGCCCTATGTACGATGGAAACAAAATAGAGTTTTCAATGTTATGTATAAACACAAATACACAAGCTAAATGTATTTTGACAGTGAACCTTCAAAAGGTCTATTTAATAAGCAAATAATCAGAGAGCTGTAGTACACAATTCCCAGCCACAGGAACTCCCCTGGTCTTTGTATGAAAGTAAATATTAACTTGAAATCTGAGCCTATAATAGCAGGATGTGATTTAATGAACACAGTGTTATGACCAAGGGAAAGTAGGAAGGTAAAAAAGAATTAGGACGGAGAACTCCAATTTCAAGGTAACGCATACTATTATTTATTAAACATATGCATGTATACTAGGGTAAAAGAACAAAGTAAAATTAAATGTCTCTAGCTGGGGTATGTACGAACGTTTATTTGAACACGTCAGGCACTACAATGAAGTGATTATGGTATCTGGAGTTCCCTGGCACGGTCTTCCCTTCTAGTGTTAAACCATTTCTGAACAGTTAAACACCGACAAACTGTCCGCAGGCAGTGACCAACTGCCCAGACTAATACAGAAACATTAGCACGAGAAGTGAAGGGGCAGCACCGACGGGTGCTGATAAGCTCAATCATTCACTGGCTACCCATGGCAAGAATAGGCTAGAAAATCTATGTATTTTTGCTCATGATGGGCAGCCATTGATAGATTGAGTATGTCAGCCTACATTCTCAGCCTATCACTGCTGCACGAGCCAATAGGTCTGTATTAGACTGGTATTATTCAAAAATGGTTTAAAAACCCTAGAAGATGATATGGAGTCAGCAGACTAACCAATTCATTGAGATCCTCTAGGAGGGTTCCTCAACACTGCAAAAGCCTTAGCCACTACAGCTTATTGGTGCAAGAAAGCTCCCCCCCACCACCACCACTCCCCAGCTATTTGTCAGACAGTTTAAGATCAATTTGGAAAGGGAGGGGCAGGTGGGGAACATGATAATGTCTAAGTTTTATTCTTTATGTGTTCAAAATATTTGAACAGGTAAAACCAACTTGACAATTTTGGGTCCTAAGTAGAGGGAGTGGACTTTGTATGATGGAGTCATCCGTTTTGTGGTTTGACAAACCCACACGGAAACAGTTTGACAAAACACACAAACCAAGGTACTGCACCCACAGCCTCCGTGTGCCATAACTAAAGGTATGTTCCTTTAAACTTTCCTTGCGTTTGTGGTGGGTTTCTAAGCAGCTTTAGAAAATAAATATATAGTAAAGTCAATTCCAGATCTTTAGTAATTTCTGTATTACCTCTCCAAAAAAGCCATCAGACTTTCCATACACACTGGTCTAGAATCCTGCTCTTGTCAAAAACAGTTAAAAAAAAATTCCTTGGGAACTAGGGAAATTATGAGTGATGGGCTCTCTCCCAGAGGATATCATTGCAGTATAATAATAGAATGTTGTGATGTGAACACTGAAAAGTAAGTCTGTTTTAATCAAACACTAGAACTATGAACTACATTAACCATTTGGGGGAGGGGGACATTGGACCAAAGCAATTTTGGCAATGTTTTTTTTTTTCCCAAGTCAGCACAATTAACCTATTTCTCATACTTAAAATTGCCCCCAAAAAATTAGAAACCACTATTTAGTACATATACCCTCAAGGAATACATGCATTAATATTCCTTCATGTATTCATAGGGGGTATTTCTTAAAAGAGCTTGTGAAAGTTGCAGTTGTTACTAACCCGTAACCTTTGCAAGTGCTCCCCTTTTGACAAGCCTCTGAATCTCTCCATCCGTGCACGTATCGACCTGTCGTGCTTTTACTGCACAGCGCTCTGATCTAGGTCTAGGAAGGTGGTGTGCAGTTGGTATAGTGTGCCCAACATTTTCGTTATTTGGAGGCAGGGAAAAAAAAAAGCCTGTCACAGAGCCAGGTGGTGTTTGTTTAGTTTATTATAATAGTGCCAATCTCTCCAAGAAATCGGCACTTTTATAACGTTACTTTGAAATTAGATACGCCTCACCCTCATCCAGCAAGCTGAAGTGCTTTATGGGTGTTGAGTGGTCTTTTAACCCCAGGCCTCTTACGCAATATAATACAGTGATTACAGCTTTATGTTTCTTTTTAACTTGTCTTCATGGTGAGTTTGGGTCATTGGGAACACTGGACAAGGGTCTGAGGTTATCCCCCAAGCCTCTCTCCCTCATAATAGCAATGCAGAACGGGGAGACATAGAGCACACATTGACTGTAGAATAAAGTGTTCAATGGGTTAAAAGAGTGGGAGCTTGAGGACACAATTTGCATTGTATATCCTTGTTCTGTTTGGGAAAATGGACAATATGCATGGGCTGTTGGCTTGCACATCCCAGTACAGCAGACTATTTCTTCCCCATGTAAAGCTATCTTCTCCTTGGGGTGGATGGCCACTCATGAAGAATATTTTTCGAGTTGGTGATTATATTTGCTCACTGGGGTTTTTTGTTTTTTTTAAACTTGCCTCTTGAGGGAGGTTACCCAACAAGCAAGGACACAGTCCGTTGTCCATGATATTCTTTCTTAAAGCGTTTCTTTTATCTTTCCTGAACTTGCACTACATCTGTTTAATTCCTCATGAAACGGTAGGGTTTTGCATTACATAGCACTTACCAGTACCACACGCTCACTCCCACAGTGCGTAACACTCATACGTTCTATTCGTTTACAGGATTTTGTATGTACAAATGGGGGACCTATTTGGAAGTGGTGATGCTCGTAATCTGGAGCAGGTCTTAATATTAGGTAAATACAACCTTAAATATACAACAAAACACCATATTACACCATATCACGATTTAACAAAAATAAAGCCAAAATGGAGAAGCCCAATCAACTGATGTATTTAATAAGGCCAATAGCCCAGCGATGTCACTTTGGTTAATAGGCTTTGTCCTGTAGTTATACAGCTACATTTGATTCATTGCTGTGATACTGTAAATTATATTTTTCTATCTATTAAATTATTTGTGTCATTTTATGCAAACTCTCCGAATGAACTCTAGATTTAAAAGACCCTCTTCAACTACACAGGTTGACACAAGTTTCACAGATGGGCAAACCAAAGCAAAACCAAGCAGCTGTGCACCAAGGGAGGGGAAAGCAGAACATATTTACTCAAAGCTGCACTTCACCGGTTCACTGAAAGTACAGTATACAAGTAGATTTTCTACACACCTCTGTTTGATATTGGACAGATATCAATAAGGTTTCTAGGATAAATAAATAAATATACAATATCAAACACTGTATCTTCGATGTCTTACTAATGTTGGTACTTTTAATTTTACACATAAAGAGTGTAACAATAGTCAGAATGATATGATGTACAATGTGTGACATGACAGGAGAATGCACAGTTATAACATGGAAATCAATAGGAGGTACTCGCTTAATAGCACAGCACAGCCAATATAGTGACATAAACAGAGGTCACAGGAGGCCTTTACCCCTTTGCAGGGCATGTGTGTATGAGGTGAAGATTTTTTTATGTATTATATGGCTAACCGCTACAAGCAAAAGCAGACCTCTTAAAGATCAGGAAAAGGCGCCATCAATCAAACCCTTACTGCATAAGGATAAGAAGCTCACAACCCATCTGCAGCTTCACCATCAACAGGATAAGTGGAACTGCCAAAAAAAAAGCCATACCAAGGATGCATTCATGCTATTTGTCCTCCGGGAGGCATAACCACCTAGCAAAGCTAGTGGGTATGCGGCAGTCTCCCGGAGTCAAATGCCAGAGCTGAAAAGGCTCGCGCTGTGCATCTGCACAGCAACAGCCTTTCAGCCAATCAGGTAATCAGGAGAGCCGTGCTGAGCGCGGGATTCCTGATTACCTCAGATTTTTAAAATGGCATCATTGATGGAGGACTCTATTTCTGTGTCTGCCACAGATTTAGTGGATGCCTCTCTTAAAGGCAGCCCCATCAATGTTAGAAAGCTCCATAAAAGAGCTTTCCTTGCCAGGGAACTTTCCTCTTCATCATCTGAGGAGGATTTGGTCCCAGTTTTAAATAAAAAACATAAAGGAAGACAGCTGGTCTCTTCCGACAGTTCCTCCTCTGAGGAAAACTTCTCCGCTTCTCCTTCCCCTCATACTCGTTTGAGTAAAAGAAAATTTAAAGGGACAGGACCCCAAAAAAGGAATAGTGTGTTTCCCTCGTTTGAGCACCAGAAACACCTTCCAGAGGAAAAGGGCAAATCTCGTTGGAGGTTAGATAGTCCCTCTCCTTCCTCTTCTAGAGCGTTCGCTCACTCTTCCTCCCAAAGCCGTCCCAGTTCCAGATACGGCTCTCCAGAAATAGACTGGGAATCCGAGGAAGTGGTTCGTTCAGCGGCTTCCACTGAGAGAGGGAAGCTAAGCAACGTTCAGATGGCCAGAGTAAGTCTCCTAGGAAAGACTCTCCCATCAAAATTATTTCACTCCAGATGGGCTATGGAGCACGACTCTGAGGTTAGAGATTTTGCTAAACTAGCCTTCAGATCTCCCTTGGTTAAGGAAGATGATCTTCTCCTCAGGAACCACATCGGTATCCCGGACATTCAGGCTTTAATGGCCCCAGAGGTAGACCCTGCGCTGTTATCCATCACAGGGAGCAGCGTATCCTCTGATCCCACAGACCAGACTTTTCGCAATATACAGTTTAAAATTGCTGATGCTGTGGGCCCGCTATTACTGATGCTGGATAAGGCAGAAAAGGAAGGCAATGTCCAGAAACCTTCCACTTCATCTCTGTTAGCATCTAAGATGGCCCTTTTAAAAGCGTCTGGCAGGGCAGTGCTAATTATCGGCCAAGCCTTTAATTATATATCGAACATCCGCAGATCACGCTGGCTCCATGCAGCTGGTCTGTCCGACCTAGCCCCCAAATCGCATGAGTTCCCAAATTTGGAGGATTCTCACCTATTCGGTCCCTCGTTCATTCAGGAGGTTAAAGGCCGTTACAAGGCAAGGAGATCCTTTTCAGAGCTCAAGAAGACTGTCCCTGGCTACAAAAAGCCCTTTCGGACAGAGGGTCGCCCCTATAGGGCTGCAGGAGCGTCCCGAGAAGCCTCTCACCAGGCCCAGTACCGCCACTACAGTGGAAGACATAAGCTCCCAGGCGGTGGCAGAGGAGCGCATTCCAGAGGCGGTTCAGCCTCCAAAAGAAAACCCATGCATTCAAGTAAGTGTGCCTCCTCATATGCCACTAAATTGGAAGGATATTTCCTCAGACAAATGGGTCCTAAAGATTTTTCAAAGGGGTTTACAACTCCCCCTTTTAAGGTTCCCAGTCCAGAAGTTTGCACCCCTCAGAGAGGTGAACCCAGTGCTAGATGCCTCCCTTTCCTTAGCTTTAAGTCAAGGGAAAATAGAGTTGTCAGACACGTCTATTACAGGATGGGTCAGCCCATTGTTCCCAATACCAAAGTCAGACGGTTCCTGGAGACCGGTCCTAAACGTGAGGCCTCTGAACGCTTTCATCAAAAGGAAAAGGTTCAGGATGGAGGGTTTATCAGATCTTCCAGGCTTAGTACAGAAAGCCTTTTTCTGCATAAAGTTAGACCTAAAAGATGCCTTCCATTCAGTCCCCATAGCCAAGAAACACAGGCGTTTTCTCAGGTTTCAGTGGAAAGGGAAAGTGTGGCAGTGGACCGTTTTGGTGTTTGGCCTATCCAACGCACCATACACATTCTCCAGAATTATGAAATCAGTGATAGCTCATGTCAGACTAAAAGGTTTCATGTGTCTATACTATCTAGACGACATCCTGCTCATGCATCCAGATGGGGAAGCCCTTGCTTCTCAAAGGGATTACCTTGCTTCCCTTTTACAAGACCTAGGATTTGTAGTAAACCTACAGAAATCAGTCCTAATTCCCACTCAAAGCATCCTCTTTCTGGGTTTCATACTGAACACCAGGACTATGTCTCTTGGAATCCCTCGAGACAAATGGGACAAACTACTGGTACATCTCAACTCATCTCTCAGGCACCAGAGTTGGTCCTTGAGAGACCTAGCAAAGATTATCGGGAAATTAATAGCTTTAACACCAGCATACAACAATTCCCCCTTACTTTGCAGAAGAAGTCAGCTGTTTTTAGGGAACCGACTAAGACAGGGTGGCCATTGGGAATCAAAATTTGTTCTCCCCAAGAAGGTCAGAGAAGAACTGAAGTCCATTTTGGAGTTAGAAATTCCACTTCCTCGTCCACTGTTAGAGCAGCCTGCGACAGTCACTCTGACGTCAGACGCCTCAAGTCACGGTTGGGGTGCGTTTACATCCCAGAACGCCATAAGGGGAATCTGGTCAGACCAAGAGAGTCACCTCCATATAAACATTTTGGAGTTACGAGCTATAAAATTAGCTCTCAAGGGCCTAGTTCCTCTAAACCAGTCACCGATGTTGGTAAAAGTCCATTCGGACAACAGGACAGCGGTGGCTTATATAAACCACAGAGGGGGTACAAGATCAAGGGGTCTTTGCTTAGAGGCTCTAGATCTTTGGTCCTGGGCCTTAGCAAACAACGTTCAGGTCTTCGCAGAATATGTTCCGGGAGAGGCGAACGAGCTTGCAGACTCTCTCTCTCGCCAAAGTCTGTCCCTGGCAACGATTCAATTAAAGATTGCTCTTTTCCAACGGATAGAAAGCAATTTTGGCCAGAGACAGGTAGATCTGTTTGCATCCCAAACATCTGCTCAAACCCCCAGGTTCGTCTCCCGAACCTGGACAAAGGGAGCTTGGAAAATGGACGCAATGTCTTTCCAATGGACGGATGTTCCAGCCCCTTATGCTTTCCCCCCTCCATCGTTACTGATGAAAGTGCTGGAGAAGATCCGCAGGGACAGGGTGCAGAGATTAGTTCTCGTTTATCCAGTATGGACCTCCAGACCCTGGTATCCCTTGATCCACCAGTTAGTCAAGGGAATCAAGATCCCATTAGGCATGACAGTGGACTGCTTTCAGGGAACCAGCGATCTTCTGCTCAAGCTCCCGCAGCTAATGTGGATCGCAGCCCTGGTAGGCTGTTAACACATCCCCTTTTATCGGATCAGGTCTTGGATATTATTAACTCATCTTTAAGACGTAGAACTAGGGTAAGATATAGAAAGATGATCGAGGAATTCAAAGAATGGGAGGTTTCTTTTCTGTCTAACACACAAGGATCTGATACCATTCCTTTGGCGTTAGAATTACTTACCCTTAAGTTCCATTCTGGTTTATCTGTCAGTTCAATCAAGACCTACCGATCTGCCTTAAACTTCCTGATCCCCAACCTTACTCAGGATGCCCTGTATTTGAGATTACTAAAAGGGTTAGCCGTCTGCCGCCCATATACCCCACGCTACACATCTACTTGGGATGTAGATGTCTTATTAAATTTCCTTAAGTCTTTGGATAATGCTAAAATTGATTTAAGATGGACTGCTATTAAGTTGGCTTCTCTGCTGTCCTTGGCCCTGGCAGCTAGAGGAGCAGAGTTAACTCAAATCCATATTTCAGAACCTTGGTTGTCCAGGACCCCGGGAGGTTTCCATATTATACTAAAAGGCAGACAAAAAACATCCCATTTTTCTCCTGGTCCGGTAGAACTGGACTTGGTCCAAGATTCTTCCGATCCAGGCTTATGTTTAGTCAGTTTGTTACAATCGTACCTTCAACTTTCTGCTGGATTTAGAAATGATATCAGTCAATTATTCATTACATCAAGGAATCCCTTTCGTCCAGCCAAGGTTAATACAATTAGAGGCTGGATACTTTCCGCCATGTCTACGGCTGGAATTGATGTTTCAGTGTTCAAAAGCCATTCAATTAGGGGAGCCTCGGCTACTAAAGCAGCAGGAAAGGGCCTTCCTCTCCCTACTATCTTAAAAGCTGCAAGATGGTTGTCCAGTAAAACCTTTGTTAGATTTTACTGGAGGCCATCAGAAGTTGAACGCCTTCAGTTTCTTAGGACCACCACCAGGTGTGTGCTATTCTACCCACTAGCTTTGCTAGGTGGTTATGCCTCCCGGAGGACAAATCAGAGTTTGCAGGAATCTATGATCTGCAAACTTTCTTTGTCTTAGGGATGAGCATAACCACCTAGCAATAGCGCCCGTCCCACCCTCCTCCAAGTTAAGAGTTTTGCCTGCTGGTGGTAGTTTGCTTTCTAAAACATAAGGTTATCTGGTGCTTATTCAACATTTGATAACCGTTCTCTGTTTTGTTTTTTACAGACTATAGCCGTACTCCAAGACCAGACCAACAAACCAAAGATCCACCTAAATAGGAGAAGTGGATGCAAGTAGTCTCGTCGGTTCAATATTCGCATGGACTCCCTGCATAAAGAATATGTTTGCTGAGACTTGTTTCAACATTTCTCTTCTCTTTTATTGAACTTATTTCGTTGCAATTTGTTGAATGTTTCCACTATTCATTTGTTACTCTCCTTTGGCATACATTGTTGCCTTGTTTTTCAGTTCAGCTGTTTTCTACAAAGTTTCAAGTCTATCTTGTATGTCTTCATGATTTATTAAATATTTTCTTGTTCCCCTGTACTATTGGCATCTTGAACTGTTTTATTTGCGTTTAGACGTTTAAATATATTCCCGTACACTGTCGGAAATATTTATCCTTAGTACTTCGTGGGATGTGCTAACCATCCGCAGTTTCCCAATTTTAAAAATCTGAGGTAATCAGGAATCCCGCGCTCAGCACGGCTCTCCTGATTACCTGATTGGCTGAAAGGCTGTTGCTGTGCAGATGCACAGCGCGAGCCTTTTCAGCTCTGGCATTTGACTCCGGGAGACTGCCGCATACCCACTAGCTTTGCTAGGTGGTTATGCTCATCCCTAAGACAAAGAAAGTTTGCAGATCATAGATTCCTGCAAACTCTGATTCACAGCCCCGTTCGGTTTTGTGAACAGAACTTTGTAAAACTATCTCCCAAGCTACGACCGTGCATCCATAGCATAGGTGGAGGAAGGGAATTGTACGCAGTGGGGGAGATTTATCAACGCATTGTTGAAAATTTTAGGTCTAATTTCCTATAAATGTTTGGCACAAATTTGTTACATTTTTTAATCTTTTCATTTGTTGCTTTTTTTGCACCCTAATCAGAAATTTTGATTGTAGGGCATTTTGTCAGAGACAGAAGAGATTTAGTGATTATGCAGACAGAAATAAAGTGTTTTGTTTCACTAGGCTTCCGCTACTATCTTCGGAAATTGAATTTCCTGCAAAATATATTCTACATTTTAGAATTGTTCAAGCAAGGCTTTCTTCACCTTCTATCCGTCAACATTATTTTTGCCTGATAATTACCTAAATAGTTAAATATGCCCATTGTATATCTGTAAGCCACTGTGGAAATTATTTTTAAAAAGGCACTCTTATTAGTATAAGTACATTTGAATATATAATTATTTACCCCACACACTGGTATTCTGCCACCTTAATTATTTTAAATAGATGTGTTCTAACAATTTGCACAGATCAAATCAGGACAACACTACGTAATTGAATTGTTTGCAAATTAAAACTAGCCTTGTTATAGATGATGTGGTTCTCGAGAGGCAAAATGGTTTACAATAGGTGTAAGCTAAACTTAAGTATTAAGCAATAATACTTAACTTTCTTTCACACTAAAACTGGACATGACTTTTTAACTAGATAATTTCAATCATAACCAAATTACTCTCATAAAACACAAAGGGAAAAAAAAAAAACAACCACCCCACAACAATTGTCTCTTAATACATGGATACAATACACAGGCAACTGATCTGCATAGGAAATTAAAGAAAGAAAGAAAGGAAAAAAAAAAAAAACTAAACAAATCTATAAGAATATATTTATCTACAACAAACAACATTTATACATTTTTTTCCCATTTATTTTTGTCTGAAAAATAATAAAACTGCAAGGTCTGGCAGGGAGCGAGTTAAAGCGGATCAGTTCTGTTTAGCGTTTCCTGTCTATTTCAGATTCCATACACACCCTCCCCCTAATGTTTAAACACATACACCTAGTGCCTGTCTCCATTAGAAAATATTTGCACCAGCCAATAATATAACTCACTCCCAATGCAACCTTTGTGTCCCTGTAGGTAATGAGGTCAATTATCGAACAGACCCCACCTGTCCGTATTATGGAAGTAGGAAACATGACGTTTGAACACTCCCTCTGTTTAAGTGGGGCAGAAAACAAGCATGGACATAGTGCTCACAATAGGGCCTCAGTGTAAAGCAAGCATTCAAAACTCATATGGCCAGTACAAAAGTGCAACACAGAAAGGCCATAAACGACAGAGGATTATGAACCCAGCCCCCTTCTGGAATGTGTGTGTGTGTGTGTGAGAGAGAGGACGCATGCATGCAATTTATTTGTATTTACTTCCAAGCCGTCTCCATTAGTCTGGGACAATTAGAACAATTATCACAACGAAAAACACCAGAACAGTAAAAGTAAAAGATAAGAAAAGGACAATGCATTAGATAATCTGGGTGAATCACTGTCTCGCTCATGGCTGATTGAACCAAAGTAAAAAAATGTCAGACTTGGAAAAAAATCTTTAATTTAACTAAGGCTACTGGGTGTAACCATGTTCAGCCGAGTTAAAATGAATCAAGATATAGTTCACTTTATATTTTATATAGTGATTAAACTGATACAAATAAACGGATACTTTATTTCTCAATTTTACACTCTGAGAAAACCCCAAATCATAACAACAAAAGTCTGATAAAGACCCAAAATAGACAGCGGATAAGTCTTCACAACCCTGGGCAGAGCCACATTCACAAATTAAGCCATGCCCATAAGCTCACGCAAGTTATGAAAAATACTGTGGTGGTCGGAAGCTATGAACAGTAAATCAACAAGCCACCTTTATAAAATACCTTCCCAGGAATGGGTTCACTGTTGTATAAAAGGATTTTAGTTTAGTTTTGTCCTCCCAAAAACGAATGTGTAGTTTTACTGGGGACTCTCTTAAATCTTTTGTTTCCTTTTTAATTCCAAAATTATGTATTGTTGCGGGGCTTTCTGGTGGTTATTACTGGCCCTAAATAGTAAGTAGTTCATACACAAATCATTCTCATCACCTGTTGGACTCTAAAGTATATTCTTTACTCTATATACTTTGTATACACTATTTTAGATTTGTTTGGAAGTGTCTGGTCACAGTGCCTAGCACATCACTGCCCGCCTTCCATTACCAACAGTTTTTCTCCCAAAGCACTTTGTGCTTGAGTACTTCCAAAAAAGATGCAGTCCTTCTCTACACTCTTAAACCACTACCCTCAAATACCCATCTGCCTCCCCTGCTATATGATGAAACAGCTTTTTTTCCCCTTAATTATTTTGAATGAACACTCCAAACTCCATATTTATTATGGTCCACGGTTGTGGTTATTGCACTACAAATGCCCTGATGCTAGCAATGTTTGACTCTTATTTAGGTCCCAGCAGCTTCCTGGCTTCACAAGCATAAGCCAGATACCAATTTAAGCTTGAAAGTCTATGAGGCATTTCAAAGATCTTTTTATCTCATCATTAAACTCCTATTTGGAACTGATTATGCAAGTGGGACTACAGGGCATGCACTACTAATTAACCACCCTGCCCTAGAAAACAGTCTTGGAACTCTACAGGGCAGAAAACCATTCACATAGGAATGTTGGGGTGAACACATGTATCAAAACATAAGTGAGGTTAATGTTAAGCAGTGGCCTTATACATTAACATGTTAAGTGTGTGTGGAAATGGGGGGGAGGAATTGTATATAAACTACCGGTCACCAATATTGTGATACAATGTAGTAATGACTTGTGTACAGAAATATAGAATACAATAAAGGGGGCATCTCCCTACATACATTTTTTCACCCCTTTGTATTCCTCGAAAGTACTACATTCAAAAACCATGAATGCGAATAACATAAAGGGTTAAGGTGTTAAACATATTTTTTTTTATAAGGTCCTGTTTCTCCATGTTCTGCAGCCCAGCAACACATTCCCCTCTCCTTTCTGGTTTCCTCCTTTTGTCATTCATGAAAAGCTACACAATAGGAAAGCAGGGGAAGGGACTTAAATACACATAGCCTGAGGCAACTGTTCTTTTCAGATGTAGGGAGAGGTGACTGTAGCTTGCCTGAGGTCACAGTAACTGCAAAAAGTGTAAAACTGGAAGTATATGGCACAGGCCGTGCAAGTTGAGTCAGGTTTCATCGTGTGTCATTGTTAGCGGAGATTACCTCTTCCCCACATAGGTTTAATGTATAAACCACTGAGGAGGAGGAGGGAGGGAGAACCCATGGTTGCCTAACACATACCTGCTATTCACAATGTTGAGACGGAGAGAAATTGTATTCTTTTACATACTATGATGTCCTTAACTTGTTTTGACCCTTACTTCATTTGGAAAATTATCCCTGGGATCTACTGCACTAGGAGAAATAGTAAACACCAATTCTAGGCTGCTGCTGCTCGATGAATATGGTGCCTTTGTTCAGACCACTTGTGTCCCATTTTTGTGCCCTGACCCAGGTGTTTAAAAACAAAACAAAACAAAACAAAAAAACACAATCACTCTACTACAAAAAACTATGGCTATATTTACAAGTAGGCATGTACTATAGGCACGCATCAAAGAGAAAGGGCTGCCTGTCAGTGAATTTCTATTTTTGCAGACTGGCACCAATGCGTCTGCACACAATGATATCCCCAGTAGTAGTGTGACTGATCAGCTGGAGATGATGTAAGTAGTGCGGGGTTGTGTTACATGCAAAGCAAGCCAACACCACTGCATTACCCCTACTTATACCATTTGTCTCACTATACCCCATCATATCCTCTCTTAAAACTGTCATTAGTCGAATACTATCCTTACCTTTTGTGTCACTTTACCCCACTCCCTCTAGCATGTAAGCTCATTGAGCAGGGCCCTCAACCCCTCTGTTCCTGTGTGTCTGCTTACAACTACATGTCTGTTAGTCCACCCATTGTACAGTGCTATGGAATTTTGCTGGCGCTATATAAATAACATAATAATAAAGTAGCAAACACTTTACCCACCACTTAATCAATGACATCCCTGTGCCATGGGGGGTGCGTTCATCCTCGCTATCCTATAGACTGTAAGCTTGTTTGAGCAGCGTCCTCTTCAACCTATCGTTCCTGTAAGTTTTCTTGTAATTGGCCTATTTATAGCTAAATCCCACTCTTATAATATTGTAAAGTGCAATGGAATCTGTTGGCGCTATACAAATGGCAATAATAATAATACCCACTGCAACTTGCACTCCACCAAAGATGCTCACTGACCCAAGTCAATTGTCTCCAATAACATGCATTAACTCCACACAGAGTGACCCACTTCAAATTCTGGACTGGAAGGTCACTGTCTAATTACACCAATTCATTTTTTAAGATACTTGTTAAATGTGAGAACTGAAGACCTTTACAATGGTACTCATAAATAAAGAATTAATCTTCCTGTAACTCAGAAGTGCCAGTTCTCTGCACACAGGTTTTTTTTTTTTTTTTTAGACAAGTCAGTGAAACTCTGGCACATACCATTATTTACTCATGCGTGCAAATGCGAGCTGCTGCCATTTAAAAAAAAAAAAAAAAAAAAAATTAAAAAATAAATAAATAAAATAAATATGTCAGAAGGCCACTGGCAAAGTAGCACTCAAGTAAATTAAGGTTTTCTAGAAGGCCCTTTTTAAGTAAATAAAATGCCAGTGTGACCTTTTGAGATATATTGTATAAATGTTTAAACCCTTAAGGACCAAACTTCTGGAATAAAAGGGAATCATGACATGTCACACGTCATGTGTCCTTAACCCCTTAAGGACACATGACATGTGTGACATGTCATGATTCCCTTTTGTTCCAGAAGTTTGGTCCTTAAGGGGTTAAAAAAAAATTAAGGGGAGGGCTATTACATATTGGCTCCTACTGAAGTGAGATGCAAGACCAGCAAGGCATAAACTTCATATGAAAAGTGCAGCAACATGAGATTTAAATTTAATTTGCATAAAATATCAGGCTGTGCCAGAAAGGTCTTTAAATAGGATTAAAATAGAAATGTCAAACTAAATGTAAAAATAATAAACAGATCCAGCATTAAAAACTACCCTTGCCCCCAATGTGAGTTTATTTCAAGACTACCAAACAACTATTTAAAAAAAAATAATACATTTTAAAATAAAAATAAAAAAGACAAAACTATGTCACACACTGCATCTAAAGCAATTCAATATTCACAACTACACAGAAATAAGAAAATAAAAAAAAAACCTGCAAAGCTTATTGACAAAGATTGGTTATTTTTTTTTATTTTTTTTTGTTCTGTTGGAAGGTTAAGGGTGGTGAGAATGGGATTGGCAAGTGATGACAGGACCTATTAACGTTTGGTGATGTAATCCCAGGTGAGCACATAGACATTCATATAAAGCTTGTATGCTCTGCAAACTAGTTCAGGGCCTCCTGTGCTACACAAGTATACTTTCAGAACAGTATAGTGATAGCAAACAAGCTTACACTTCAAGCAAATGATTATGTTAGAGAGTATGCATGCGCCCTTGCTAAATGTAAAGTTGTTATAGTGCTTAGAGCAGGGGTCCTCAAACTGTGGCCCTCCAGATGTCGCTTAACTACAACTCATTGATTCTTTGAATTACATAGATAGCCAGAGAATCATGGGAGTTGTTGATCCTATATCTACAGTTAATATAGTGAGGATTTATCTATAAAAAGGAAGTCAACTTTTTCAGTAGCAATGACCTCCAGGGCCCACTCCTATTTCATGGCCAAACAGCATTCCAGGATATTACTCATCCTCAGTCATGGCAATAATTAAATTATCTTTAAAAGATATGCGTGAATATAGCATATTCAATTTTCCACATTGCCATATAAAGTACATCCCCAGAAGATGTTTCATCTTTCTATTTAAAGACTAACAGAGCCAACAAAATTGCTCTCTGTCTAGTCGGACAATTGTAGATCAGAACCAAAATGCAGTCCAGGAGATGCAGGAGATGCAGCGACCCCAGACAATTGTGTAGACTTCCCTGGTAGTTAACTAAAAACGTCTTTCAGGCCACACAAGCGGGGGCTACACAAGGGAATCTTTAAATAGTGCTTCCATACTCATTGAATGGTTCCCATTCTGTATGCGGCTTATTTGCATATTCTTGCCATCTCAGTCAGACTAAAAGAGTAATCAAGATGTGTTCACTTACGCCTGGAGACTAAGCAGTGGCTCCTCAACCAATGACGCCTAGGAGTGGCTGAAAAAATTGCTGCAGCCTTTTTTACTTGTTGGACTGAGGAAGCTTTCCTACTGACAATTTTGTTCGGGATTGTCCATTGGTTTGTGGCAGGCCAGTCAGATGTTCCACAACAGAGGGAACCTTGACCATAAGTTAGCAAAAACCTTGAGACTTCATTGACAAGGGTCTACAGACTGCTGCATCTTTAAAGTATTCTTCTTTTAGCATCTAACAAACATTTAAAAGACAACTGTGACATGCGAAACCAAATAGATAAATACATATTAATGTGACATTCTGAAATAAGAACTGCCTCATTAAAATGTATTGAAACACTTGTTAGGTATTGCATGTGTTCATATTAAAATAGATGTGCTTCTAGGGATTGCACGTGGGCATATTAAATAGATGTGCTTCTACGTGCCACACAGACTGAAGCGTCATCACTTCCATTCAACAAACAGTCGAAGAAAGGTCTGGGTACACACACAGATCATCCAAAGCAGACATTATTGGACAATGTTTCAGCTCTACAAAACAGATTTTTCTCAAGTTACTGCCGATACTTTTCTTCGACTCTGTTTTCTTAAAAAAATTATAATAAAACAAGCAAAAGGAAAATAAATAAATATATATATATATATATATATAAAAAGAATTGTGCGATCAAGCAAGTTTCACTTATTGGCCAACGCAGAGTACCCATTTCACCAAAACAAGTTAAATAACCGTGGTAAAGATCAAACATTTATCTGCATGAAATGCAAAGCTTGTGGTTTTTCAGAAAACAGCTGTGATGTCAACATACTTTGTATTACTGAAAAATGCTTTGATCTAAGTGTGACATAGCTGCTTTCAAGGAAAATGTGTTTACCTTCCTTTAAAAATTGCTGTCCAATTTTCGAATAATTATTAAATAATAGGATATGGATAGAGGGTGCACCTGGTCACACTGCATTAAAGTAAAATAAAGAACTTAAAAACAAAAATGTATATATATGTATATATATATACACACACACACACACACACAATATGCATTTTTCATAATGATTAAAAGAACGAACATTGGAGTTTCATCATTCAAAAAGTTACTGAAGAGAGGAGGAAACCAGTTTATATATAAATTGTGCTCTTAATGTCAAAATAAAAATAAATAAATAAGGGGTACAAAAAAGTTTCCTGTGAGAAACAGCCTACAACGGTCATAATCCAAATATATCAAAAGATGACTTATCCCCAGAGCATTAAAGTCCAAAAGCATGGAGGTTTGCTAAAATCCCATTGCCAAAAACCAGAGATGTGATATCAATAATGTTCTTGCGTTTGGAAAGCCTCACTGATTGCTCAGATCACCAGCAAAAAAAACGCAAAAGAAAGTAATGTTTATAGTAGGCCTGTAAAGTGTAATAAAGTGGTTTGGGAGGTCTGCCAGATTTGTAGAATTATGGCGTGTGAGTGTAGGGGGGTAGCATTGATAAAGTCATGAAATGGATCATAAAAAGCTAAATTTAAACAAATCTACAAACTAAACACAGATTGGATAACTATGAGATAAGTACTTTCTATCTAAAATTTTGATACTCCGTTTACTACAATGTTGTGCTTAAATAAAAAAAATTAAAAATAATAAAAAAAAACTCCATCCTTTGTTTGAATGTTTTTTTTTTTTTGACGGATATAATACATGCACCATTTATTCACCTTCCACAATTTACATTGATTTTTATAAGTAATTCTGTACGTTTTTTTTTTCCTTTGCCTGGATTTTAGGTGCTTTTTAAAATTCCACATTTTGCAATTGTTTTTCAATTTACTACAATTTGGTGTTTAGTGAATAGCGCCCATGAAACCAGTGTCACAAAACACAAGCGTTGGTAATATATTTTAGCAGTCCTCTAGAACTCAGGTTAGAATGGTGTAATTAAAGAGAATATATCAATTGTTTACAGACCTGTGAGTCTCTTTTGCAAGTTGTACAAAACCTACTATTTTTCGGTGGAAAACCTGTATACCTTAATAACACAGACACTTTTATTATTCCTGCGGACGCAATGATTATGCTTCGGGATCCATATAATTATTGCAAAATGACCTGAAGCATGGTGCAAAATGTAGGGCAGTTTACAAAACATTCCATACTATTCAATGGGCGTGTAGGACTTTGACCTATAAGTGAATTGATACATATTTTATTAAATAAGAATAGGCACCAGGGGTAGATAGCAGGTGGCCATCAAATACTGTGACACTCAGGCATCCAGAATGGCTGGGGTTCATGGGTTGTGTACTGTAACAGAAAGTGGGCATCCAGATCTGACATACCGTATATACTCGAGTATAAGCCGACCCGAATGTAAGCCGATGCCCCTAATTTTACCCCAAAAAACTGGGAAAACTTATTGACTCGAGTATAAGACTAGGATGGAAAATGCAGCAGCTACTGGTAAATTTCTAAACAAAATTAGATCCTAAAAAAATTATATTAATTGAATATTTATATACAGTGTGTGTATATAATGAGTGCAGTGTGTGTGTATGAATGCAGTGTGAGTGTGTGTGATGCAGTGTGAGTGTGTATGTGTTGCAGAGCCTTGGTGGGGGGTGGGCATTTTTATTATTATTATAATTTTTTAAATATTATTATATTTTATTATTTATATTTTTTTTCATCCCCCCTCCCTGCTTGATACATGGCAGGGAGGGGGGCTCTAACTCCCTGGTGGTCCAGTGGCATTGGCAGTTCAGTGGAGGGGGGCTGGCAGAGAGCGTTTACTTACCTCTCCAGCCAACTCCCTTCTCCTCTGCGCCGGTCCGGTCAGCTCCCTCTGCAAGTCCCAGTGTAAGTCTCGCGGATGCACTCTGACCCCGCGGCTCTCGCGAGACTTACACTGGGAGCTGACAGGGGAGCTGACCGGACCGGCGCGGAGGAGAAGGGAGCTGACAGGAGAGGTAAGTAAACGCTTCCTGCCAGCCCCCATCCTACACAGCCCCTTGTCTGTATTATGGCAATGTAAATTGCCATAATACAGACATTGACTCGAGTATAAGTTGAGTTGGGGTTGTTCAGCACAAAAAATGTGCCGAAAAACTCGACTTATACTCGAGTATATACGGTACATTATTTTTGAAGGGGGGAAAAAGCCACTAATACAGCTATGCAGATCATCCTTGCATTTATTAGAGAGGGGCATATGAGGGACTGCATCACATGATCTCACACAATTTTTGCATTTCACAACTGAATGCACTCCTGCTTTCTAAGCAGACTCAAGAGCACAAAAAAAGCACACACAGTTCGCCTGTTTGTTAACATTTAACTGCTCATTAACTGCATAAATTAAAATGCTCGTAAACTTCAAACCAGCCAGGCAAGGGAAAAAAAATAAAAAAAATAAGAAAAACACGTTTCACAATTAGTTAAGAAGAATAACGGCAGCAAGGAACGTGACCTTGTACTTGAGAATGAATAGTTGCAAAAGGGAATGGTTTATTCACAAAACACCAAACATAGTAAATTAAAATAAATAAATACAAATGTAGGCAGAAAGTGCTGATTTGGGGGGGAAAAAAACTCTGCAAATCCGTTTCAGTATGGCCAAATTTTAAATATGATTTTTGAAATAACTACAATTTAGTAAATAAGCTCAAATGGAGTTTGTACAGTTGATTATGGCTGGCCATAAAAATAAACTGCTAATTCTGGACTGTCTTCTTTACATAGTGTTCAAAGAACTGTACTCGGAAATTGAAATTTATACATACACACACCTAGTTCTTAGCCACCAATATGTACCCGATATTGGGTACCGCCACTTGTTGGCATCAGAATATCATACGTATCAGTGCTCAAGCAAAAGCCATCATATTGCAGTGGCATTGCATTCAAAAGGGCAGTGGAGAGCCCTCTCAAACAGGGAAGAGTCTAGTGGGTGTTTTGCAGAATTTATTTTGTTATATAGTACTTTACAATAGAAGAATGGGTCACTGAGCTAATTTTTCAATAGATCAATGGGTCACCAAGCTAATGCTATGTACACAATTTGGGACCGTGTCAAAAAAAGGTTAAGAACCGCTGGTATACTCCATATATTAATATGACCTTGTATTGCATTTGTAAATCACAATGTATTCAATTTGTACAGCATTATGGAACACGTTAAGGATACGGAATAGTCTGTGAATAAACACATTTAAAAAATAATGTGGAGTATTATTTGTAAACTTTGGTCGAATGTTCCCAACAATCAGGGTTTTGGTGATGCCTGTCTGGGCTCATTTGCACGTCAAGCCGGGACCTCTGGGATAGTTGTCGAAACATGATTTCTTGAGTTTATATGTCCAAGAAGCTGCCATCAAAGTCCAACTTGAGATATGCAGGTGATAACAGTATTTTGGTGGAATCTGCATTAAGGGGAATTGTATCGTGTTTGGCCTCATTACAATCTTTATGGTACCTAGTTTGGTGATGAAGCGTTTCGGAAGAACTTTGTTTAAGCATCTTCTTTAAGTGGCTCGAAACAAGCTACTGAGGTCCCTTCGTACCTCAAAAATGTAAAGAGCCGGGATGTTCGGTTTCCTACTGGTAATAAAAACGCATTAATGCATTCTGAGGCTTTTCACAACAGGAATCGATAGTTAATTCATGTATACGGTTAAGGGATTACACAAAAGATGTATTGTTCATGATCAATCTTTTGAAGACATCAGAACTAAATAATGGGACTGTAATATCTACCCACCCACGACCTATCCTGCTGGTTAACCACAAGATTTCCGCCCCCAAACACTGACTTCCTAATCTGTTAAAATGATCTGGTATAAACAGCCCACATGTACAGACACAGGGTAACCTCTGATTGATCCTGGAGCATTTCAATCTACTGCAGAAGAGTCAAGCATAGACCAGTCAGCCATAGAGCATCTCCAGGCTGTCTGTTTCTGTTACTTAGAGGGAGTCTGTAAAAGGGGATCATATTGGAAGCAGTGTAAACATAAAAGGGAGTTCTGCACTTCACATCTGCAATGACTCAGTAACCATTCGGGGGAAGCTTTGTCATTGGGTTTCCTTATTGTTACACTATAAACCTTTTTAGTAACCAAAAGATAAAGAATACAATACTCCCAGCAACAAAAAAGTCACACAATAACATTTGGCAGCAAAAGGGTAATGGCAAATATGTAATTCAAAGACGCAATGAGAATTTTTTGAAGAAGAAAAAAAAAAAGTCAAGAGCAAAAGAGGATTAATCCAAAGTTAGAAAACAGTATAAAACAGAGTTTGAGAATTAAAAAAAAAAAAAAAAAAATACTTTGTTATCAACTTATCAAAACATACAGCTTAATAAATTCTTAATCAAAAGCCTAATGCAGTGCAAAGGTTCAGCTGTTCATCGCGGTTCTGAATCCAGGGGTAAAAGATATGATGAGTGAAGACTACAAAAAAAAATTTAGATTTACAGACCAGCCGGGCTCTCTGCACGAAACCTAAGTAGCACAAACCCTCCCCAGGTAGATTTGAACGCAAGCATCAAAGGACTTGCAATTAGTGACCACCAGAAGCTACAGATATGGTCTGCAAATGGATGACAAAGATGGAATTTCCTGAAGGAGTGAGATTAATGTAAACGAGTGATCTGCTCACACACCTGGTAGTTAATTAGCAAGGACTAAAAAAACACACACACACACAAACATCACACAACAGCAAAAAGAAACAAAGCTGAACAAACGCCAGACTACTGTACTTCAAAGCCTCGTCTCAACCCTGTCCTGTCTGACTACAGTTCACATCATCCTCCAACAACCCTGTACTATTAAAAAGTTTAGCCACAGCAGACAAGCCATTCTTTACAAGAGCGACTAGAATTGTAAAATATGGTGTGGTCACTATTGCCTCCCACATCAAACGCAAAGATTACAGCTGAACTTGGCCAAAGGATTCCAGAGGATTGTCTGTCTCAAACTAGACTAACCCTCCACATGTATGTTTCTGAATCAGAGGCAGAGTGCTAGCTAAATTGCCAGAAATATGTACTAATCAAATATACATTAGATAAAGACGGATGCTAGGTTCCTCCATGTATCTGGGAGAGTGAATGCAAGTACACGTGCTACAGAAGACTACAGTAATCAGCAACAGAAAGAATAGCCAAAAACATTCTTTTGTTTGCAACAATCACATTTTAACAATCCATCTGCCAACAGTCTGTAGAGCACGCTGTATAATTTATTATAGTTAAAGCCATACCAAGTCTTTTTCAACAGGACAGGTGCTGTTAAAAAAATGTATGAAATGCTCTAGCAGCAGTCCAAACTAACCTAAAATGAAAAAAGTTTTTTTTTAAAATAACCACCCTGTTTCCTTGGCAGGTAAACTTTTGCTCTAACCATCTCAAACGTTCTATTTTAACCCCTTAAGGACCCAATTTCTGGAATAAAAGGGAATCATGACATGTCACACATGTCATGTGTACTTAAGGGGTTTTAAGGAAGTGTTGCACAGATATTGGAGATGTATTTTGTTTTCAGGTAGCCCCTATAAGTGCAAATCTAAACAACAGATCTACAAAAGTTAGAACCTACAAAAAAAAAACTAGCAGAACAATAAACAGAAAGACCAATGTGATCAAAAGAAAATGTTTAAATGGCTATTCCAACCATCAAAACCACTTAAATGATTTTAAGTGGTCATGGTGGCAGGAGTCTGGATGTACAGCGCATCTGTTTGAAACAGTCAACATCCATAGATATGTGCATTTGTGTGCGATTGGCTAACTACGCCCTGGCACATGGTATTTTGGCAGTCCAGAACTAGTTCCATATAGGAAAAAAGGGTGCGCTGTGCCTTTAAGACAAAAAATTGTGCAATATCTCTTTAAAAACCAATGTAAAATATTTGTGCTATAGTAATTCACAATATTAGTATTGTGGGTGTGGTATTAACTTAATACACACGTGAACATACACAAAAGTGCAAATGTGCTGATATCTCTGATATCACAGTGCTTAAGTGCAACACAAAATTAAAAAAATTGAAGTGGATACAATACCAAGCTGTATGTACCCTCGATTGGGTTGCTTCAAATTATTTGTGCATATGTATGAAAATGAAAAGAAAAGTACATAGCGTAATACAGTAAGGCAAATATAGCATATGGAGACAATCTCTCTATGGGTACACTCACAAGTGGGGAGCAGATAAGCCTGCTCCAACTGTATCCGCTTTGTATATGAAAGATACACAGGACGGCAGCAGCTTGAAAATGAAAAATAACTTTAATATCTGCAAGATTCCACAGTATAAAACGGTGTCACTTAGCTCCCTTAATCCTCCTCTGGACAAAATGTTCGGTTTGGTTGCCGGCAAACACACTACCGTAGACACTTCCTGGAGGCGGGGCTTACATGACGTAACCACTAGTTCCAGGCTGACGAATGTAAATTTTGTGCATATTTTGCATCTGTCCTCAGCAAGGACAGCGTGCTGGCAAGAGTCGTAATCTACGCCCTTACAAGCAGGGTTCCTGCAAGGGAAAAGCTCGCTCTCAGCCTCATCTGTGTGCTCCCTCCATTGCTTATATTTAGTTTTGTTGTTTTTAATTAAAATCCCTTTCCTTCACTGGTTTAGAGCGTACGCATGCCTGTGATTGGACCACACAAGGCACCTGGTAACATGAGACGGGGATCAACGCTGGGAGCGTTAACTGACGCTTGATTACAGGTAAGCTTAAAATAAATTTTTATATATATATATATATATATATATATATATATATATATATATATATATATATATATATTATATTTTTTTTTTTTTCAAGTGTCATGGAGAGACCTATTAGCAATGAACAATGTGGCATTGTAAGACTAAAGAGGCAAACTGTGTTAATGGGGAGAAGAAACCCTTTACGTATTCAAGATACTTGAAACCTCATTTCAAAAGATGTAGCCCACATATATACCTTATAAGTTATACTCTTCACATATAAAGCTAAAGTGCTTTAGGGGTCTGGAGTGTCCCTTCAAGTTTTTTTGGGGTGGGGGTATGAGTCAGGCTATACTGAGTCACTTGAGTATGAGTCAGTTATATCTAGCATATTTTACTATTTTAGTAGTATGAATGAATGAAGAAAAAAAAAAAAAAGTATATATATATATATATATATATATATATATATATATATATATACACACACACACACACACACACACACACACTTCATATGCATACATATATTAGGAATACAAAGTAATCTTTGCCTTTTTAAAGCACTGTCATGGTTTAGCTTTTCCAACATGTATCTACAAGGAGACCTTTTTATATTTTTGATAGTTTGCTTTATGCTATGGAAAGTTTGCATGTTTAATACTTTAGGAAAAAAATATATGCTGAAATGGAAAATAAAATAAATGAGCATTATATATCACTCAAAGCGCAGAACAGCTGACTCTTATCAAAACAGATAAGGCACAGAATAAATGGTTACCATGGCAGTATAAGCAAAAACATTCACACCCAATAACAAAAGTATACATACAGGTATTTAGATTTTAAAAAAATAAAAATAGTTTTTCTGCATACCAATAAATATGTCAACACCATAACAACTTTGCATCATTGCAAAGGTTATGGGACCTCGGTAGCAATCTCCCCTGCGACTATCCTACATATCGTCTGATCTCAATTATGTGTCTGTTTGTCCACCCATTGTACAGCGCTACAGAATTTGTTGGCGCTATATAAATAATAAAATAATAATAATAATAATAAAAATAATAATATCCCAAGCCGCAGATTAAAAACAAAAAAAAAAATCACCAGAATGAAAGTGTCCTGCTTGCAGAAACCTCTTCCTGATTAGGGAGGGGGTCGGTTCCCCGCAGTACTTTTGCCTGTGCAACAGTATGTCATTTTATTCTGTGGATTTTTAAAATGTATTATCTCTAGAAAGCATTAAAATAGTGGGCGTTACTTTCTGTGTACTAGAACCCTTTAAGCGGCTCTGTTAACGCTTCCTGAAATATTCACCTCTCTCTCTCTCTTTTTTTTTTATCACTATGTAATAACCAAGCACAAACAAAGGTGATCTCTCTCCTTGATGTGTGCTACTTTATAAAAGGCCACGGTGGTATGCAACACCATATCACACAAACTATTGTTCTTTTTTTTGAAGAAGGAAATGTCCACTTCACATGAAAAGGTACTTTGCAGGTGGTTGCAGAACGCGACTTCAGAAGTATGAATCTGTGGCGTCAGGCTGATTGCTGCTGTAAAAAAACAGCCCCACTCCCTCTCTAACCCCCAACCAAACACACACACTTCATTTCAGCCTTTCTGTAAATAGCAGCAGCATGCCTCACAATCCTAACCATGGCAGTGCCTTAAAATAAGCACAGGGCTGGATGGATAGACTTCCAAGACAGTCTTCTGAAAGAGAAGGAAGGGGGATGGGGGAAAAATGTTCAAATGAGAAGACAAAGACAGTGGGTGTACTAAATTAAAGGGGAAAAAAGTAAGGGGAGGAGATAAAACCAATAAACTTAATTAAAGTTAGACAAAAGAATAAAGGGGGTATTTACAAGATGAGCAAGCAAAGGATGCCCCCTTTAAACATGAAAGCATGCGGTAACCTGCTCCAGTCCGGACATGCTGTGATGTAAAAGCAGCTCATTGTGAGACTGCCTGATAGAGAACCCCTCGGGGGGGGTAGGCGAATTCCAAGGCTGAAGTCCTAGGTACGCAGGCCTCTGAGATTTTAGCACACCCAAACTCAAATTTCCCAGCTTAAATCCCTAATCCGGGACGGAAGCAGAGGTGCATCCCGTGCACAAGTCTCTACATGAGCAGGGCACATTCTGTCCTGGCAGACACTCCTGTAGACGGACTACAGTCAGATTACTTCCTAAAAGTAGCTTCTATTACATTATTTACTCCTTCCTACGATGGTTGGTTAGAGAATTATGGCAGTTGTTGTCCAACACGGTGCAAGTATAGCCTTAGACTCCCCTTCATTTTACGATTATATCTAGTTCATTCTATATATTGCCAGACAATTCTGCTGAATTTGCAAATGTATACATAAACGTCATAAAAGACGCGAAATGTATAAGCATTAAGTTTTATGTTTTTTTCACGGACGTGTTAACAATTCAAAGAGGAATAGACAAGCGAATATACTAATATCTATGACATGCGCGCGCACACACATATATATATATACATATATATACACTCACACAGACAAACGACTGTCTTTTAAAACACCGAATGAGGATGGCAAAGGAGGGAAATGTACCGAGTTAAAATGTAAATGAGCTCCAGAGATGTGGAACAACTTGGTAAAAATCACATAAGTGAGCAGATGGCTTGATAAGTGGGGTGAAGAGGCGTGGGTAATATGAAGAGTAGAGAGGCAATTAGGAAGCCACGATGGTGGATGAGCTACACAGCTTCACTTTGTATAGTCTGGATTTTAGTCGATGGGCTGCTAATAAAGCCAATAAGAAGATATTTGCAGTGTCCGAGAGCAAGATGAGATTTTGTTTTGTTTGTTTTTTTGCAGTATAACCACTCAGTGACAGACGGATGAATGAGAGCAATACTCTGAATTGGCATAAACGCAAAGGGGATTGAACAGAGATGGCAGTGGCAAATATGACATAGATACTTTGTGCTGGATAAGCTGGGGGATATATTTGTCACACTGTAAGGGAGGGTTTGGGTAATGGAGAGAATTTAGATGGAGGGAAGATGATCGGTTTAATTTTAATAGAGAGCAGCCAATATCGATTAGAACATTGAGCCAATTTGTTGTTTTGGCTCCACAATGACGTTAAAGTATTTGTATCCTTAAACCATGAACCAAATAAACATTTTCCGCACCTTTTCTACAAAATCCCACCATTAGAATACAAAACAAAGAAGAGGACTTGCATTAGATGACTGACTGACATCTGAAACCAATGGGCTTTCACTAATGTCGCGTATAATGCATGGTTATGTTTTGCCAGTCCTGTACTGCAGCGATCTTTTATAGAACAATAGAATCCAAACAATATACCGTATATACTCGAGTATAAGCAGAGTTTTTCAGTAAATTTTTTGTACTGAAAAACCCCAACTCTGCTTATACTCGAGTCAATTGTCTGTATTATGGCAATTTGCATTGCCATAATACAGACAATGGGGCTGTGGGGGCTGCAGAGCGTTTACTTACCTCTCCTGCAGCTCCTGGCAGCTCCCTTCTCCTCTGCGCCGGTCCGTTCAGCACCTCTGCCAGCTCCCAGTGTAAATCTCGTGAGAGCCGCGGGGTCATAGTGCGGCTCTCGCGAGACTTACACTGTGAGCTGACAGAGGTGCTGAACGGACCGGCGCGGAGGAGGAGGGAGCTGACAGGAGAGGTAAGTAAGAGCTCCCTGCCAGCCCCCTCCTACACAGTGCCCATCCACTGGACCACCAGGGAGTGAGAGCCCCCCTCCCTGCCATGTATCAAGCAGGGAGGGGGGACGAAACATTTTTTAATAATAAAAAATAATAATAAAAAAAAATAATAATAATAATTAAATAAAATAACAAATAAAAAAAAAAAAATAATGAAAATATTTTTTACAAAATAATAAAATTGCCCACCCCCCACCAAGGCTCTGCAACACACACACACTGCACTCATATATACACACACGCTGCACTCATACACACACACACAGCATTCATACACACACACACTGTAAATAAATATTAAATTAATATCATTTTTTTAGGATCTAATTTTGTTTAGAAATTTACCAGTAGCTGCTGCATTTCCCACCCTAGTCTTATACTCGAGTCAATAAGTTTTCCCAGTTTTGGGGGGTCAAATTAGGGGCCTCGGCTTATACTCGAGTATATACGGTATTCTGAATCACCTGAAGCATTTGTTTGTTCTCTTGTGCAGGAACTGATGATGCAGACACATGTTTGCCCAAAAATCAACTGAGAAACCGCCAAAAGATTAGGGACCATGTATTAAATAAATTGAAATTTTAAAATGGGTTTTGAGAAAGTAAAAAGCCCTAAATTAGATGGTTTACTATTTACGGTTTCAGCCGTATAAGATCTAACGAGCATCAATACAGGAAAAAATAAACAATTGTGTCACTGTCCAAATATTGATTATTATTCTATATATTATATATACACCGAATAAAATATAGAAAATTAACTATAAAAGAAAACCAAACAAATAAAAAACTAAATGAAAGCCTTATGTTAGTCTTAGCAGGGAGCCAGGATAAAGACTCCAAATTCCACAATGTATACAGATAAACAAGCGTTATACACGCAGCAGAAAGAGTTAAAGTGACAGAAAAAGTTCCATCTCTTCTTCTGGACTTAATGCAACATGTGGATGGAAATATGATGGCAGAAATATGCTGTAATGTTATACTATCTTTAATAAGAATGAAGAATGATAGTAGAAAAATGCCGAAACCCTGGGGAGGAACTGAACTGACAGAGGGCTTCAATTGCAAGAAACCCAGCCAAACGATCACTTCCTGGGGTAACAAAGCCAACAGATGTTTTATAGCTTACTCCAGTGTTTACATGAAGGTCAAATCTCTCCTTAAAACTATTTGTAAGGCTTGCGCTCAGTGATGCAGAGACGAGAAGCCAAATTTTAGCGCACACCTCAAGAACTTGTATTTTTCTGACGTGACCATTAGGATTTTTACAATTCCTTTGCCATGACTGTCTCCAAGCAGAGGTAGTTCAGCTGAGAAAGCTATTCATCACAGATGAAACAGCATCTTCTTTAAATCACATGCAAGTGCTTAGAACTACTTTATCCATTTTCTTTTGTTAATGTAATTTACAAAAAAATGAGCGTTGTACAGCTATTGTGCTCTTCCACCCCAACTTCCACCTGCTAACAAAACAAAATAAAAACAAAACAAAAACCAACAAGTACCTCCCCATCACTGTCAACAGCAACACAAATACTTGAACATACAATTATTTATGTTGCATTCTTTGTGTTTCCACAAACATACCCTACAGCGCCAACCTTGCTGTATTGTCAAACGTCCCAGAAAAGAAAGAACGCTTTATCCGTGCAATGCATAACAAGATCAAGTAAATCAGAATAGTTTGTCTCTTGTGACCCAGGAGACTGCATCCTCTCCACCACTGAATGCGTACATAAACAGCATAGGTCGTGTGAGCAAGCGTTCAAAAACCTAAAAACAAAAGGAAAGGATTTGCAAGGCAACCAAAAAGTCTGGAAAAAAAATACAGATGCTATGTTGCTTAACTATCCCAAAAGCCCCCATGTTCGGACCTCTCCCCCCTCCCCTAGCATTAGGAAAATTCATCTCCATGAACAAGACAAGGACCTACACAATGATTTGGTCTCAGAAGTTTCTGACCAACTGTGACCAACAGCACCCTCTTTGTATTCTCGGATGCTCTGTCCCTGGATAGGCTTGCATTTTAAAGGACGGGAGTGTAAAAAAAAAAAAAAAAGGGGGGGGGGGGGGGCAGGAGAGGAAGAAGGGGGACTTTTGGCTAAAAGACTACAAAAGCAAAAAAATAAATACGTTAAGAAATCTGAGTTTTGCCCCAAGCCTGGAAAACGCTCCTGCACCTCTTCACCAAAATATGAACCGGACATATGGGAGAGCATCCATGTGCACTCCAAACAAGCCCCCTCCTTTCAACAAAACAGACAAAAAACATATTCCTTTCCCTGACCCCGGGCCTTGGAATCTTAACTCGCTGTCCCAGAACTAAGCAGGAAACATGCTTGGATTCTCAAGACTGTTAAGTCACAGAAATTCTCTGTAAACCCCCAAATGGACCTACAATCCATTCTACAGATTAAAATCTAGCTGAAAAGCATGAGCAGGTGTCATTCGTTAGCGGAAAATCTAATTTAGTGGTAAGAAGAAGAAAAACAATATCAAAACACACATTGACTGATTAGAAAAATATGGCTGAAAGTTTAAAAATATTTAGACATTGGCACTGCAAAACAGCCACAAGGCCAACTCCACAAGAACACATATTTAGAGTTATTTAAAAATGAAAAAAACATGCTCGTCTACTGCTGGGGCTGCAATACAAAAGTCTTTAGAAAAAGTACTGCAATATTTGAGTCGAACCTTCTAGGTTGATGAGCAAGTACCATTCCATTCTGGTTTACGTTCTTTAAAGAAAAGAACTGAATCCCCAATTATCTGTTATTTTAAAGTCCCATTGAAAAATTGTCAAGTGATGTGGGAATATGTTGGCATAAAAAAAAGATAACAGAATGCAAAACTATCTACAAACATTAAGCCAGTGCCTTTATTTTTATTTTATTTCTTATCATCAAGTTATGCAAAAAGAAGCCAGGGGAATAATAGAGACAAGATAAATTGGGCCTTTTACCTAAAAAAGTGAGGAGCAAAAAATAATAAATTATATAAGCTGGTCGGGAAAGGATTGAACAACTACAAAATGGAGCAAATATCAAAATTCATCCATGTAGCAAAAGCCATGGTTGCCAGATTAACGACATGCACTACAACAGGTCTTGACAAATTTGCTTTTATTTCTAGGAGCCAGCTAAAAAAGTTTTTTTTTGTTTTTTTTTTAAACGTATTGAGCTTTATTTTGAATGACAAAAATACAATTCTTAAAGAGACACTATAGTCACCAGGACCACTACAGCGTCATGTAGTGGTTCTGTGGTCTCTAGCCTGTCGCTGCAGGCATTTCAATATAAAACGTAGATTTTTCAGAGAAAAGGCAGTGTTTACATTGCTGCCTGGTAACACCTCTAGTGCAGTCGTTCCAAAACTTTGGAAATTAACAGAATTTGGTTTACATTTGTGAAAATTCACTCTCAGACTACCCTGCTGGATCTTCGACAGTTTGGTAATAGACAATATGTGTACAGTCTTACATAAGTGCCGTTCCTGTACGTATACTGCTATCCATGCGCATCCATTTACATTACTGTAATTCACTCCACAATGGTCTCCACAGAAAGCATACTATCTATAAAGCTCTAAACAACTCTAGCCCTTTTCACTAATTTGTGGGTATGCCCTTTCTCAGTCTCTCCGCTCTGCCCGTGACCTACCCCTGTTTGCTGCGCGCACCCTTACTACTAAGTCGCTCTTGCAAGACTTCTCGCAGGAGGCTCCTTTTCTTTGGAACAGCTTGCCTAGCCACATAAAACTATACCCTAGCCTTCACTCATTTAAGAAGTACCTCAAAAGCCACCTCTTATGGTCATCCAGAGTAACTTCTATTTCCCAAACCTGTGTCTTGCTCTCGCTTAACCCCTTAAGGACACATGACATGTGTGACATGTCATGATTAGTGCCACACTCCACTGTCACCTTCCAGTTCTGCTACTTTCCCAATTTAATGCTCCACTGCTATCATTTTGTAATTGTCTCATTGTTAAGTTTTCTCCCTTGTAATATTGTAGCGCTGTGGATTAAGTTGGCGCTACAGAATGTGTGCCAATGATAACAATTATAATATCAGCTTCCTGTTAAATATAAAAAATACCGGGGGATTTAATGATATTTACTATATTATACACAACAAGGGGTTATTTCAAACAAACTTAAAAATATACAACCATGAGCAAAGCACATTAAAAAAGTAAGCCATTTTATTTGACCACTACACACCTTCTATGCGTTTCATTAAATTACAGGAGCAAGTGGCAATGTGTATTTAAACAATGATAAAAGCAGAATAGGAGAGATAGAACATTCCCAAAGGGGCTATTCTGAGTGTTCTGTCAAATAACTCTGGAATAATCCAATTAACACCATAAGTTTATATTGGTCCCAGATGGAAGCGATCCTTTAAAGGTCACCAAGTAATGACTTCCCCCATTATGATCTGGTGACAGGACAGGACGTCTTACAATCAATCATATAATTACATTTTTCTGGCCCGCCTATCGACTGAGAATACGGTTGCCCTGCCTGGAACCATAGCCTTTTAGAGTCTGTCACGTCATGCAAAACACCACATGACTTTCCAATTAAAAGTATGGTCGCATATCGTTTCTACAATTAAAAATTTCAAATTTAAATTCAAATTTTATTAAAACCATAATGGGACAAGTTGTAATAAAAATATTTAGTATGGAAAGAGTCAATCATGTAATTTTTTTAAAAAGAAAGTTTGGCGATATATTTTACACAAACGTTTTTTTATTGCTCCCCTTTCAACATTCTAATGCATAGAACACAAGATCTAAAACACAAACCAGCCACATGGCTAAGTGACTGACAGGCCAGCAGCCATGAACTACATTTCCCACAATTCTCAGCCAGGTGGATGTTGTCCATAGCAGTGCAAAAGGGAAATTCACACTTTGGTAAATAACCTCAATGTTGTTATACTGAAACACCAAGCCAGGGCTCTGTAAGACAACCTTATCTTTTTCGGAAAACACTGACTTTTTGTTTGGAGTAATCATTTGAGAAGTTTCTCCACTGGAAAGACTAGGCACAAACCATGACAAACCACACCAGATGAGAAATATGTCCCTTGAACAAATGCCATGGGTAGCAATGTACAGTTAGACAGGCAGCATTCTCTAAAACTCTAAAATCTAGGTTCATGTGACTGCAAGAGGTGGAAGCGAGATTCTTTTTTAAATGGTGCTATCGAATGATTATGCCAAAATTAGAGTCACTCTGCAATACTAGGTATTTAAAAAAAAAATTAAAAAAAAATGTAAACATGACCATACTAGTTTAACCCCTTAAGGACCAAACTTCTGGAATAAAAGGGAATCATGACATGTCACACGTCATGTGTCCTTAAGGGGTTATTAAAGAAATCGAACAGGACTGGCGGAACATCCCAAGGATTGTAATGTTTATACTACTAACCTACATTATTATTATTTATATAGCGCCAGCAAAATTCCGTAGCACTGTACAATGGGTACATGTATCCTCGCTGTATAATTGTAAAGTATTGCAGAGGTTACCTTAAAACAAATCTAAAAGTAGACTGCTGAAATCCAACTGTATCCCCTCCAGTTTAAAAAGCAGAAAAATATTAAAAAACAAAAACATGAAAACATATCCACAATGATACAAATTAATGTACAAGGAACCGATGAAATAATGTAGAGAATACTCTTAGGTTTATTCTTTTTTTTATTGAAAGACAAGGACTCGAAAAGCTTTTGCCAAGACGCTCATTCTGTTTGAGAATTCCACAGCCTCTGACATTACATAATTGTTTTAACAAGTTTTGACATGCAAGTCTGAAGGAGCCATGTTACACTCAATGCAAAGGCCTAACAACTGTGCATTAGTTCAATCCAAATTCTGTTCTAAGAAAGTTATTGTCGATAGCATTTCACGTGAGATTGTCGGGCACAATTAGAAAATCATAAACACAAATATATAAGGATCTCCATCACTCCTAAAAAAAAAATATATGTACAAAAAAGTGCTTTCCCACGCCCATATAACATAGTAAATAATTGGCAGCACTCACATGACTTGCAGTTGTGAAGTTTAAAATTATTCATCCCCAAAACAAAATCAACTTTGCATCTCCCCTACAGGGTCGACATAGCTCCTGGTTAGAGTCCTATGAAAAAGGCATGCTAGTCTGTCTCCATTAAAAATACACAAATGCCTTGCATGGGCAACCAATAGAAAAAAAAATCCACAATTAGGAAACAGGTAATTGCAGTTACAGAGGCCCCCAGCTACTTTTGAGCAGTGTATTCTAATTGTAATAAATAGAAGGAAAAAAATAAGAGCTACAGACCAGTTTTGATTACTACTAGAGGTAGTCCACCTGCTGTTCGTCATAATTCGTGTAAGTTTGATGTCCATATAAAACCTGCCTTAAAGGGACACTGTAGGCATCCAGACCACTTCAGCTCATTGAAGTGGTCTGGGTGCAATGTCCCTTTTGCACTAAGTCTGCCCACAGTGGCTGTCTACCAGACCGACACTAAGAAGGCTTCTTGAATCGAAACAGACCTTTTAGTCCGGTAAATGACGCTGAACATCCTCATGCTCTCCATTATTTGTTTATTTATAAAATATTTTACCAGGAAGGATGCATTGAGATTTCTCTCGTTTTCAAGTATGTCCTGGGTTCTCCACGAGGACATCCAGCATCAAATTTCCCCCCATAGGAAAGCACTGATTCAAACATTTGCCACACATGCACATTAGCACCTACTCATCGTAGTCTGTTGGAGGGGGCAGAGCCAGGAACCAGCGCTGGCAAAAGGTGAGTAACTAAAGGGTGTTTAATCCTTTATTCACTCGGGAGGTGGGGGGGAGGTAGAGGGAGCTATAGTGCTAGGAGTACAGCTTTGTATTCCTGACACTATAGTATCCCTTTAAATAGATCTTAGCACAGATTATAATTATTTTCTCTTTCACATAATAAAATAGTTATAAAGACATAGTACACAAATACAGTGTGAAGACAATATCAATGTGCAAAGTATCGCTGAGAAAGAATTACATTAAACTGGGTGGTGAAAAGACTGAACTATCATGAAGTCAAACAGAATGTTTGTGAAAATTAGTTATTTCATACCCCCAACTCCTGATTTTGGAATGCTGTCCCGCCATCCCTCTTTTGTTGCCTGGTGTCTCGCATTTGGCGGTAAAAGGAAACTGTCCCTGGGCAGCATAGTGCTAGCGCATCATTATTCGCACTCATACTCTGCAGCAGCCATTAGGAACAGGCAAGGAGCACATCAGCAGTGCTCCTTGCATGGTCCTGGAGGCTTGGAGCCAGTCAGGCTACCCTTCAGGAAGCGGGGCCACGCCTTTTTTTTTGTCTCACCTGCCATTTTTTGGACGAAGCTTCACCTTTCCAAGCAGCACTCGACCATCGTGGGCGTAGCTAGTGACGTCTCACATCACTGGCGATGCCCTCTTAGGAATCTGTTCACCTGCTCCGATTTGAAAAGAAGCAATGTTGAGGGAGGAGGAGGGGGGGATGATTATTTACCTATTGGTCATACTCACATATAATAGCACACACAAGAACTCAGAATATAGCAGTGTTACGTAAACAATTCTACAAGCCAAAACATACAATATGCGACCACTGCTTGGGTCCAGGTTTACAAGTATTGGAGAGCTCTGTAGAGATTATAGATTAAATATCCAAGTGATCTCCTGGTCTTCATTCCTTATTTTGAAGATTTTAGGTGTGGATCTGCTGCCTACACCATTCATGTGTACAATAGGTTAATTGTGTTCGTATACCATGGACCCACTAGGTTTGCAGTTGTGAGTAGATTTTAGAGACACTAAGCACTAAAACAGCTTAAATTAAGCAATTTTGGTGTGTAGATCACACCCCTGCAGTCTCAAAATTTCTGCTATTTAGGAATTAGATCACTTTGTTTATCCAGTCCAAACACTTCCTGAAAAAAATTAGTCTAATTTATTTTATCTTCACATATTGCCCAGAGCATTTAATTTAGAATTTGTGTTAATTACAAGCAAAAGCCTGCAGGAGCCTTAAAGTTCAATTAACAGAGCAAGTGATCATTTCTAAAGTAAACACACTGTGCTGTAAGATCTGCTTGAAAATTAAACTCGTTTTTCATGCAGGATGCATGAATCATGGCCAGGGGACATAAGGCCAGGGGTGCATAAACAAAGTGATTTAACTCCTAAATAACAGAATCTAGCAGTGAGACTGTAGGTGCATGATCTGTACACCAAAACTGCTTCATTAAGATAAAGTTGTTTTGGTGCTTAGAGAGAGTCCCTGTAAGTGCAGGACTTCAAATTTTAAGCAGCAAAATCCTCAATGATACAGTGTTTCGCCTGAGAAGATTTGCTATGCAGTTTTTACATGAATATATGCAGACAGTCCTCTAAATCCGATGACGCTATATAAATAATAATGATAATAATGCTCATTCTCTGAGTTTTTGTTTATTCACTTTATAGTGTGCATGGGGGAATGTTAGATATAACTACCCAAGTAAAGATATTTTTATTAGCGCAAAACACAACTTATAAGTCAACAATTCTCTCTCTCTTATGAGTTAGATGCCACTAGAGAGTGAGAAAAAGAAGAAAAAAGTCACACAAGAGATTTACTGTTCTAGCATGAAAAGTTAAAAGAGAAACGCAAATTGTGATTGCATGTTTTCTATAATGGAAGCACATAATTGAATAAAGGCACTCAGATCTGAGACACATTAGCCCATCTTTTAAGACTTTGCGTGGGAGCCAAGAGAAGAATCTGTTTCTAATCCTCAGAATGTGGAACAAACTATGTGTTCCCATTTTACAACAGCTCCCGAGGAAAGGTGGATTACAAACCCATGTCTGACTTTTAACTTTTTAATCATTCTATTAAAGAAAGGAACATCAACAACAAAAAATAATTCATGAGTGAGTGAATATGGAAAAGGTGACTGGTGTTTTATTTGTTTTTCATTTTGATAGCCAGGTTAATCCAGAATATGGAATTATAGAATGTTGACAACCTCAACCAATCATAATTTGTACTAACTGGAAGATATAAGGAAACAAATTTTACATGATGAGCGCATGTACGAGGTCTCAAAAGGTGGTTAATAAAGTGATCTAAACTACCTTAAAAAAAATTATATAAATTATTACACACACACACAGATAGATAGATAGATAGATAGATCGCTATCTATCTCTGCATGTTGTACCATGCTACTGACATTTTAAACATACAACGGACAATGGGCTGATATGGCAAACATGGAGACTGTTTTCCAGATTGGCTATTTTAATTTAAATTTTGTAAATCTGTAGCACGTCACAACAATTCAAGATTTAGTGAATAAATCAATCACCATTGGCCTTCTAAGTTTATACATCACCAGTCTGGTTACACTCATTGGGTAGAGTTGGAAACTATAGGTGGGGACATGCACAAGACAAACAGGAAAGACCTTTGCACAAATTATACAGAAGACTAAATAAAATGCTTATTTATAGAAGCAGTTGAATGGCCATACAAGTAAGTACAAACATGACCTAAAAAAAAAAAAAAATTTGTCAAAAGGTCTCAGCAATGCTATGTTTCCGACTCGTTTAGACTCTTAGACAAATCAGACTCTGATGTCATTCTCATCTTTTAAAATACAAATACCTGAATGGCATCATCTTTAAATCAGGACAGAATACTATAGTTACCCTCCGCTCTCAAAATAGCATGCACATATTTAGCTCTGTTTTTACCATAACACTTCGCACAGGAAAGAAAGGAGATCAGGGCAGAGTCAGATCCAGCGCAGACAAAGCATTGCAAACATACCTCTCTAAATCCAATACACACCTACTCCTCAGCAATTACATAGTTCATTCACCTTTAATGGTAGGCACAGGTTAGCAAAGAGTATTAAACAGATGGTGTGTTCACTCACATTGCCTGAGGTGCTATTTTCTGCACTAGGCATTCAAGCAACTCTTTGGGAGTATAATAAAAGCCTTTCACGGACTATATTTACTTACAATTAAGTCATTGGACAAAGCTTACAGAGCTACGGTCCTGCAGAGTTCCAAATGAATGTAGTCATATATGCAGTACTGGGGGCTATGCATGTTCAAAGTAAAGACGTATAGCAGCGCAAATTAAGTTAAAAGTGGACACTCACAGTTCCCAGACTACAACGCCCATAAAGCTTTGCCAGCAAAAAAAAAAAAAAAAAGACTGTTTGTAGAGTGGAGGTTTAAAGAACTGTATTTTTTTTTTTTTTCAGTTTTTTAGAGAGCGCCTATACCCTGCTTTTTCAATATAAGCTGTGTGTCTCGAAATGTACGTACGCACGCACGTAGGTAACGTTTAGATGAACACTCACAGCACCATAACCATTACAGTCCCCTGGCGTTTACCAATTGTAAGCAGTCAAATCATTTTAGAACTATTAGACTTCTGGTCTGCATAGCTCCCTGCCTTCCCACTGCTGATAGAGAGCGGAGAGCTCTTAAGCTGGCTCTCATATACTACTTAAGCGCTAGCGCAATAACTAAAAGTGGGAAGTGTCAGCTGATCTCTCTCAGCCAATAAGATTGAGCTAAACATTACAGGGCTTAGCTCAGACAAAGATCTTCCCCCTCTCCATCTACCGTAAAATGGTTTGACTACTTCGAAGGGGGCACAATGACAGAGGTGGGGAGTGGCAGTGGCTATAGTGTTTGGAGCATTCATTTAAGTATTTATCTTGGCTTATCCATGCTCAATAGGAGCAGCCATCCTTTTAGCGAAAATCATTTTGTATGCATCCACAGACCAAGCAGATAAAAGGGAGAGGAAGGGCACCTTCACAAATCCTGAACATGCGCAGTATGTACCATTGGTTAATAAATATAAAAGAAACAAATTGAAACCAATGTGGCTTAGTAGAGAAGTAAAACAAGAGATTAAAAATAACAAAAGGGCATTTAAAGCAGACAAATCAGAGGCATCCTATATAAGGAAGCAAATAATGCATGCAAAAATGCAATTAAAGTGGCTAAACTAGAAAATAAGTAATTAATAGCCAAAGAATGCAAAACCAAAACGCAAAACTTTTTTCAAGTACATCAATTAAAAAACAAAATGAAAGTGTAGGTACACTGGAAACAGAGATGGGTCTGTTAGCTAGTGAAGACCAGGAGAAGGCAGAAACTTTAAATAATTTTTCTTCAGTATATATTAATGAGGATTCTATAGTAAAAGATATGCAAATGATTGCTGCAAAAAAACCTGCATATAACTTGTGATTGGATAACTCGAGACAAGGTGCTACCGCTGTAAATAAAGCGCTGGGGCCTGACGGTATTCACCCACGAGTACTTAAAGAGCTAAGTGGGTTAATAAATGAACCTCTGTACTTAATTTTTCAAAATTCTTTTGTTTTAGGTATTGTACCGGAGGATTGAAGGAAGGAAGATGTCCTTCCTATATTTAAAAAGAGTTCAAAATCCTTGCCTGGAAATTATAGACCTGTGAGCTTAACTTCTGTGACTGGGAAAATATTTGAAGGGCTATTAAGGGATAATATTCAGGAATTCATTGGGAAGAACTTTGTTATAAGCAATAATCAGCATGGTTTTATGAAACATAGGTCATGTCAAACTAACCTAATTGCATTCTACAAAGAAGTAAGTAGAAGTATAGATAAGGGTGTTGCAGTGGATGTGATCTACTTGGATTTTGCCAAGGCATTTGATACGGTTCCTCACAATAGGTTAGTCTTCAAACTAAAAGAAATTGGTCTAGATGAATATTCTTGTTCTTGGGCAGAACACTGGCTTAAGGATAGAGTACAACGAGTTGTCATTAATGGTAAATTTTCAGGCTTGACAAAAGTGGTAAGTGGTGTCCCTCAGGGTTCTGATTTGGGACCGCTTCTATTTAACATATTTATAAATGATCTTGAAATAGGCATTGAAAGCCATGTTTCAGTGTTTGCAGATGACACAAAACTTTGTAAAGTAATACAATGTGAGCAGGATATTGCTTTGCTGCAGAGGGATTTGGATAGATTGGGGGACTGGGCACTAAAATGGCAGATGAAATTTAACATAGAGAAATGCAAAGTTATGCACTTCGGGGTCAAGAATGGACAAGCAACTTACACTCTAATTGGTAGTGAATTAGGGTTAACCACACACAAGAAGGATTTGGGAATTGTTATAGACAACAAATTAGACAGCAATATGCAATGTCAATCTGCAGTTGCTAAGGCCAGTAAGGTTTTGCATGTATAAATAGGGGCACAAATTCTCAGGATGAAAATATAATTTTGCCTCTTTATAAATCGCTGATAAAACCACACCTTGAATATGCTGTGCAATTTTGGGCACCTGCTCTAAAGAAGATATCATGGCACTAGAAAAAGTGCAGAGACAAGCTACAAAATTGATAAAGGAATGGAGCATTTTAGTTACAAAGAAAGGTTAAAACATTTAAATCTCTGTAGTTTGGAAAAACGCCGCCTGAGAGGGGATATCATAACATTATACAAATATATTCAGTGCCAGAATAAACCATTATCTGGGAAATCTATTCATAAACAGGGCTATACATAGGACACAAGGTCACACATTTAGGCTGGAAGAAAGGAGATTTCATCCAAGTCAAAGAAAAGGTTGGGGTTTTGTTTTTAACAGTAAGAGCAATAAGGATATGGAATTCTCTGCCTGAAGAGGTGGTTTTATCAGAGTTCACACAGATGTTTAAACTGCAAGTGGATAAATACTTGCAAAAACATAACATACAGGGATACAATTTCTAATTAGTGGGGTAATAGCTGGTTGATCCAAGGAGACATCTGACTGCCATTTTGGGGTCAAGAAGGATCTTTTTTCCTAGTTTGTGGCAAAATTGGAAGCGCATCAGACTGGTTTTTTTTGCCTTCTTTTGGATCAACAGCAAAAACTTATGTGAAGAAGGCTTAACTTGATGGACGCAAGTCTCTTTTCAGCTATGTAACTATGTAACAAGGCATCTCAAAATCTACTGAAAGTCAGTTTTATTTGATGAAGTCATCTGGGTTTATCACAAATGTTGCTCCTTACCAAAGAGGAGTAAAAGATGGCTTCTCCCACAGAGCAAGGGTTAGCCAGGAGACAAAAAAAAAAAAAAAATGAGGTTCAATACATTACACAGATAGCAAATTTGAGTTGAGTGACATTTTGTTAAAACTTAAGGGTTTGATCTCAACTCTCTCGACTACAATTAAAGGATTACACAAGTATTGGAAATAAGGTTATCCAATAGATTTCAGGATACGATGGGCGGGTTTGACATTGGAAAATAACATAAGAGTAAGACAGAAGTGGCATAGAACACTGCGCTTGTTGAGAGGTACAGACACACTACTGCCATAGAAAGTGAGAATTCAAAGTGAATTTCAAATTGAAGGCCAAAATAGCCAAATTGGAAAAAAATACTCACTTTTCCTTATATATGAAATTCACTTTGAATTCTTACTTTAGTGAATAACCCTGTTACTTTAAAATGATTTTACACCGCAATGCCTACTTAAACAGAGTTTGAAGCAGTTGTTTCTCCATGTATGCAAAGCCTGCTGGGTAACAGAGTACATTATGTAAGATAAGAAATGTTAAAATTAAGAGTTGCTAAGGACTAAGGAAATAGAGAGAGAAGGAAAGGCATTTCAAGCAGGACCAGCTTCTGTAGATCAAGTCTCACTGTGAAATGGAAAATTAATAAAGAGGATTACACTATAATATGTCTCATATAAAGCCAAATGCAATCAGAAGCTGAATACAACTGCACTAATTGCTCAGTTTAATATATGCCCGTATGAGGCCCTCGTGATGCTCAGCCAGGTGGCTTAATAAATGGCGGAGTATCACTGGAATAGTGGTACATAACAGCTGGTCGTCCACATTTGCCATGCTGGTTCAAAAAACAAAAATTAAAAAATAAGTGCAACAGCAAACCTCTTTGTAGAATGGTTCTTGGTATATGGAGCAGGATAAAGTGGGTGTATTTTTGGGGACTCAACTAGATGTAATGTCATGTTGCCAACAGATGCTTGGTATGTGTGATAATTAGTCAAATGTACTATTTTGCTAATACATGCAGAATTGGGGATAAGGTATTACAAGTAGGGTAGTGTTTATAGTTTGGAGACTTCACCCATACACAGATGCAGTGAGACTCATCAAGTGAAATGCCAAGGCTCCCAATGTTTATGGACAGGGCGCTCCTTCAGGCAGGTCCCCGGTGATAGGGACAGGGCGCTCCTTCAGGCAGGTCCCCGGTGATAGGGACAGGGAGTTCCGTCAGGGTCCCCGGTGATAGGGACAGGGAGTTCCGTCAGGGTCCCCGGTGATAGGGACAGGGAGTTCCGTCAGGGTCCCCGGTGATAGGGACAGGGAGTTCCGTCAGGGTCCCCGGTGATAGGGACAGGGAGTTCCGTCAGGGTCCCCGGTGATAGGGACAGGGAGTTCCGTCAGGGTCCCCGGTGATAGGGACAGGGAGTTCCGTCAGGGTCCCCGGTGATAGGGACAGGGAGTTCCGTCAGGGTCCCCGGTGATAGGGACAGGGAGTTCCGTCAGGGTCCCCGGTGATAGGGACAGGATGCACTTTGAGGGTTCCTGATGTTTGTGACAGGAATCCCAGCACTAGGGACAGGGTGCTTTGTCAGGGTTTCCGGTGATAGGATAGGGAGTGCTCTCGGGGTTCCTGATGTTACAGACTGTACTGACAGAGTTCCTGATGTTTGGGGCAGGGTGCAGTGTCAGGGTTCCTCGTGTTGCTTACAGGTTGCAGTGTCAGGGTCGCTGGTTTAACTCTTAGTTACAGGGGGCAGTGTCAGGGTCCCTGTGTTAGTTACAGGGGGCAGTGTCAGGGTCCCTGTGTTAGTTACAGGGGGCAGTGTCAGGGTCCCTGTGTTAGTTACAGGAGGCAGTGTCAGGGTCCCTGTGTTAGTTACAGGGTGCAGTGTCAGGGTCCCTGTGTTAGTTACAGGGTGCAGTGTCAGGGTCCCTGTGTTAGTTACAGGGTGCAGTGTCAGGGTCCCTGTGTTAGTTACAGGGTGCAGTGTCAGGGTCCCTGTGTTAGTTACAGGGTGCAGTGTCAGGGTCCCTGTGTTAGTTACAGGGTGCAGTGTCAGGGTCCCTGTGTTAGTTACAGGGTGCAGTGTCAGGGTCCCTGTGTTAGTTACAGGGTGCAGTGTCAGGGTCCCTGTGTTAGTTACAGGGTGCAGTGTCAGGGTCCCTGTGTTAGTTACAGGGTGCAGTGTCAGGGTCCCTGTGTTAGTTACAGGGTGCAGTGTCAGGGTCCCTGTGTTAGTTACAGAGTGCAGTGTCAGGGTCCCTGTGTTAGTTACAGGGGGCAGTGTCAGGGTCCCTGTGTTAGTTACAGGGGGCAGTGTCAGGGTCCCTGTGTTAGTTACAGGGGGCAGTGTCAGGGTCCCTGTGTTAGTTACAGGGGGCAGTGTCAGGGTCCCTGTGTTAGTTACAGGGTCTCTGGTTTTGGCTGTTACAGGGTGCAGTGGACTCACCCAGGTGCAGTGTGAGGTTGATGGAGTTGGGGTACTGGATCCCGGCCAGCATGGTCTGGCTCTGCCACCAGGTGGTGTCCGCCTGGTTGTTGTAGTCGGTCAGGTACTCGGAGCTGTGCTGCAGGTAGGGCTGGCTGCTGTCGCACAGGTGGCAGGACTTGGTGACCCCGGTGACTCCGGTCTGCACGCAGTACTCCTCCGGCGGCGAGCCGCACGTGTTAGTGGCCACCACGGTCACGTTAAAAGCCGCATTGACGAACTCGGGCATGCAGCGCTGCGGCCGCCCCGTGCCTTCCTCGGAACACTCATCCATAGCGGCCTGGGCCACCCCCGCCAGGACCAGCCAGGCCAGCAGCCGCACGGGCCGCATCCTCCGCTCCATGGCACTGGGCTCCTGGTCGGAAACTTCCAAAACTGTGTGTGTAAAGGGAGCTGGGGCCCCGGGGTGGCTCGCCGAGGGAACAAACTTACTAGCCCTGGGCAAGTCCGGATCACTGGGTGCAGCAACTCCTGCTAAACTTCGCTTCCTATCCCTCTGCTGGAATACAGGCCCCCAGGGCAAGCAGGCAGGGTGTGTGCGGGGGGCTCCGGGACCTGGATCTGGGAGAGGGGCTGGTACTGTGCTGCTCACTCCGGCACGGGGCAGGATAGAGGGGCCGGACGAGGACACACAGGGTGGGGGCTCTCCTAACGCAAGGGATCCTGGGACGCGTTCCCATGCAAATGATGGGAGCTAGCCTGTCTGCAGGGATATTCACTAAGGTGGGAATTCAGATGGACCTATTCACTAAACTGTGAAATGAGATCTGCACTGCACAGTTATGGGACAAAACCAGCCATTACAAAAAAACACAAATAAAAAATACCGTGACTCAGATATAATCACAACTTCAGTTTTAGAATTTTGGGATTTTCATTAATTGCAATTCAGTGATTAGGAAATAAACCAGAACATTTTATTTATTTATTTATTTTAGATTAAAAAACAAAATAGCCGAGGAGTAGGTTTTCCATCACTAAACCTCTTTTTAAAACGTTGGGTTCCTTTTAGAACTCTTTTTTTCTGGAAGAATTCTATAGGTCAGTTCCACTCAACACTGAATAATTTTTACCTGATTTTTTTTCCCCCCCATTCTGAGTTCAGAGTTTTGTGAAACTCTCTTTGGAGAGAATAATTTAAAATCTGAATTAAATTCTCTAAAATTTACACTTTAGTGAATTACCCTGTTAGAGTGTCAGCGCATGGGCAATAAGTCAGGGATGGAATGTAGATTTGTGATGGCTAACATTGGCGCTGTCTGTAAATGGCACATCCTTTGATGTTGAGCCAACCTCTCATTGGCTTCTCTTCCATTTAGGAGTGATGTTTGCTACGTACATTCTCTTATAAGTAAAATAGGAATATTTTTTTCCCTACACTAAACAAAAAGTCATGGATAATCTTGTGTTTAACTATGAGATAGTTACATAAATCATACCCGTTTCCTAAATGGGGGTTCCTGTTACACTCTGACAGTGCCAAGAGGTAATATCAGGTTTGCTAGTAAAGGACACTATAGTCACCAGAACAACTACAGCTTAATGTAGGGGTTCTGGTGTCTATCTCTCTGTAAAGCGCTGGGGAATTTGTTGACGCTATATAAATACTAACATAATAATAATAATATAATCTGTCCCTGCAGGCTTTTCAATGTAAATGATACCTTTTCAGTGAAAAGGCAGACGGCTACTCAGACGACTACTAGAGGTGCTTCCTGCGTCAGTGCTGCACAGTGTGCAGCACTGGCATTCAGCGTCTACATGCTCTACATTGAGGCACTGAACATTCCCCATTGGGATGTATTGATTCAATTCAGCTCTATGAGGAGATGCCGAGTGGCACAATAGCCTCTCAATCCTTTCCCATGGGAAAGCATTGGAGCTGAACGTAGATGTACTTACGGGAAGCTCTCCCCTACAAGCATTTTATCCACCAGGAGGCGTGTCAGTGCTGTACTCTCGAGCATGATGCGTCACGACCGGTGATGTGCTGCCTTATACCTGTAGTTGTCAGTAACGGCTGTGGGTACTGACAAAACTTGATGGTGAAACAGCCGCCTTTAGTCAAATTACGTCATCCTGGCGCTTAACCATAAGTCAATGTAGTCCCTGATAGTACTTCCTATTTTAACTGCGTTGGAATAAAGGTGAAATTGAAAGATTGTGTCTTGAGGAAATACTAAAAAAATCAATATTCCTGTGACAGAGCCTACCTCTTAAAGAGTAAAATAACAAAATGTACTTACCTATAGCCCCCACTGCGCCAGCCTTTCCACTGCAGTATTGGAAAAGAGCTGGTATGATAATACAGAGGTGTAATCTACTTTTTTTTCTTTTTTTTAGAATAGTTTAGACCAAAAGGCATGCTGACACAGAAGGTAAGTGCGAAACCATTCGTAAATTTGCCGATACACAGCACCCAGTGATCTGTAGTGGTTGTTGTGCTTAGAGTTTCCTCTGAAGTGTATTAAACCAGCAGAAGAAAGGTAAAGGCTAAGTTGAAGAAACAATATTCATACATTAGCTAGCAATCTAGCAATACGTAGAGAAGAATTTTAGTTTCAAACATTTTTTATTTTGGTTTCCAGAAGAAAGTAAGTAAGATACAGAACAAATCTTCCCAGTGATTAATTCTGTAACAAAGTGCGAGCCTCAGTGTACATCAGATATAACCTCTTCTCCACCTCCAAACTCTCTTGTAAATATAATTAAAAATAAATTGGTGCTTAACGTGTGATATTCTTTTTTAATGTCCCTGTATTTCCAGGTGTAGACAGAAAAAAAAAGAAGTGAAAATAACATGTTTTTGCATGAGAATGGCACTTAAAAAAGTGGTTAGGGCTATTCACTATCGTGAGGAATTGTGAAGGGAATTTTAGGCCAAAATAGCAAAGCCCCAAAAATAGTTTATATAGTATACATAGTTGAGTTTCTCAAATTGTGCTATTTTGACCCATAATTTGCAATTCCCTTGTTAACACTCCGGATTATTAAATATCCCATGTTATTTTTTTCACCATTCCAAGGCATGAAAGTACATGTTGTACATAGGTGGGTAATGAAGTGAGAAAACGCCACAATTTAGTATATGGAAGGGCTACTTGAAGCCATGGTATGTGGGTCTAATGTATCCAGTTATACCTGGTAAACCTCACTCAGACATGTTCCAAGCTCCACCCACAACAACTATCTTTGGAGGTGTGCTTTGGAGTAGCACGCCACCTAGTGGTAGACAAGCTCCCTTCACCCTGGTTGAGTTGTGGTGGGGGGTTAAAATAACCTGAAACAGGTTAGGACATTCTGCTTTTTTTTTATTGAAATAAGTGCTTGCCAAATGAATAGTTTTTTTTTCTCATAGTGTTGGCAGAAATATAATTTTTTTTTTAACATCGATTGCCCATATGTAACATTGTTATAACAAATGAGTAATTCTGTATTCATAGTGTATTTTGTATTTGGTGCCGCACAGCAGAGTTATGAAGGAGGAAGGCCATCAATTTTTTTAAATTTTTTTTTAAATTCTTTATTTTATTTGTGCGTCAAGTTACAACAAGCGTGCAGAGCCACAACAGCAGCTGCAGGCATTTATATATTTATATAGCATTGCAAAGTGTGGCAGTTTAAGCAGCACATTTTTTGTGTATATATATATATATATATATATATATATATATATATATGTAAGAAACAGGAGCACTCGCTTGGATTTTTCATCTTGATAAAGACCCTGAAGGGTCGAAACGTTGATGCTGAGTTGTGATTAAACGGTTAATACACATTTGAAAAATCCAAGCGAGTGCTCCTGTTTCTTACCTTTATATCTACTGGCCTGGAGGCACCCTGGTAATATATTTTTTCATATCATATACTTTTTTTGGGGTTGAGTGCCAGAGTCTGGTCTGATATATATATATATATATATATATATATAAACCATGAAAATCACAGGTTATGCGACATCGGTAGTTTGCAGTAAACATGCAAATGACACAGTTAGGTAATCTTTAGCTTGCGGTATGATACGTAGATTCCATGTTGAGAAACAATAAAGTGAGCAAACTTTTAATGCATGGTAATCAGGCTTGAATTATATGGCTAGTATTTGCTAAGCAGGCAACAGAATCTTTAAGCGTGGGAATCTCCCAAGCGGGTCAGCCACTGAGCTGTGGTTGCGCATGATAATCAATAATCAAGCTAGGTACCTGGTGTGTCGGTATGTAATATATCATGCTGGGTGTACTCGGGTGTGTGACTAGGCTGGTACATGCTGTACTCTATCTCAGGCTAGCTTCGTGCGTATGCGTATCAGGTGTGCACATAAATTGCACAGCAAAGCGGCAGGCCCTAGGAGCCACGGCCTCTGTCTCCCTTCCCTACGCTGGTGTGTGGCTTGGGTCTGGCCTGATGTCCCCTGTACAGGCTTGGCAGTGAGTGCGGTGGGTGAGTGTGATCCGCTGGGCTGGTGTGTATTTATGCTCGGTGTGTGTCTTATGTGTGCGTCTGCATTGTGTCATGGGTACTCTGGCAACAGACAGGTTACTTGTTGGTAAGCCGCTAGTTCAATGCTCATTTTCGGCGAACATACGATACTGGTGTCAAAGTTCTCTTTGAGCATAGCCATGCTCAGGGTTGGAGCACAGGCAAGCCTGACACTTGTAGATAGGTAGTCCAGTTTGCGGCCTGTTTCTTTGGCTGTCTGTGCTCGTGTGCCTTAAAGTCCTGGCTCAACCTATGCCCCGGCTCAGGGGGTGGTGTGAGGACCGGAGGCAGTTTTCAGGCAGTTCCTACCCATAGCCCCGGGCTGTCTTGAAGACCTTTGGCCTTGTACCCGGACACTCACGTGGGAGGCCGAGGTCTTCCCCCGCAGGGGCCGGCTGTGGATTCTGGTGTTCAATCGCCGCCTGTGGCGTCGGATCTTCAGCGGTGGTGACCGGTGCTCTGGGAGTACATCCCCGGTGGTCTTCGACCCAGATGGGCCCGTCGTGTGGGGTTGCAGAGTTCTAGTGGGAAGAGCGCCCTGGGGGGTCCCGCTCATCTCCCCCTCCTTTCCGACCACTTATTTTCGGTGGTTGATGCTTTAATTGCCGCCCGGTGTGCAGGGAGCTTGTTCCAGGAGCTGTTGTTTGCCTCAGCTCTGCAGTGTTGCCCAGCGTCCGCATCACTCGGTGGTGCACGAGGCAGTCGGTCGGCAGCCATCTTGGGGTGCATCGTCCGGGCCGCGATTCTCCGCAGGGAGGTGGTCAGAGCACAGCTGTGCATCTCAGCGGTCTGCCATGGGGACCGGGATGACCCCCACCGGTCATGGGGGGGGGGGGGGGGGGCGGAGCAGAGCGCCAGTCAGAGAACTGGGGGAGCGGCCGTCTCACCCCAGCTCAAGCCTTCCTAGGCCACAGACCTCAATCGTGTTATTTTGAAGCCGTATGGAAACTTGGGGGGTACCCCCGTGTTCACCGTCAGCTGGTGAGTATTTGAAGATTAGGGCTGTAGCTGTAGCTGCTATGGTTCGCTGTTAGCACAGATATTCTGGTTCTGGTGCAGGAGCTCAGACGAGACGCGTCTGATCCGATCTGCGGTCAGGCTCCGCCCCCCAAGGCAATCAATTGTTAAAGCTTATTGGTCTCTAGATTGTAAACTGTGTCGAGCAAGGTCCCCATCAACATATTTTTCCTGTAACAATTTTTTATTGTCATTTATTGTTAAATTTCCCCCTTTATAACACTGTAAAGTGTTGCAGAATAAATTTGTGATTTATAAATGCCAGTAATAATAAAGAAGTATAATAGTACACTGTAACATCAGGTCCCTCACTTTACGTAATTCTTTATCATCTGACTGCAAGTACATCTCCCATTGCTTCATTCAGCAGCAATTTTGATGACAATTCAGTTATTTGGCTAGGATGTTAGTAGAATTTCTCTAGTGATAATTTGTCCAGAGGTAATTTTGGAATAAGAGGGATTGTTGGAGGGGAGGGGGGTGACTTGGACTCAATTCAGTTTAAATTATCATGAGGGTGGTGTTGGGAGGGGGAAGTTTAGGTGGGGACTTAAGTCACTATGTTTTGGTCCATTAAATATACACTGATTTCCCCGGTCATTTTGGCACCTAGCAATGCTCCTGATCAGAATTCTCACAATAAATGCTATATATTGCAATTTTGGGTAAAATTTGGGGATTTTATTTTTAACTGTGGTTTGTGATGGATATGTGGGTTTGGGCCTTATTAAATAGCCATAATAAGAAAAACTACTGTGAAAAGGAAAAATTGTAACCAAAATATTTATTAAAATCTTTCGAAATATAAGGCTATATACAAGTCTATCAGATGGTGTAACTCACCTACCTGTGTGTACACAGATATGCATTCAGGTGTTCGGCTGCCTCAGGCCAGTCAAGACTTTATATGTCCACTCCCCATATACTTTACCACCTTTGCTTACGTATATAATTATCTGTTTTTGTGGAAACATTTTTATTCATGTATAATCTCACCCACAATCACATAAATAGACACATTTGTGCAGTCATACATACATAAAGGAATCACACAGAACAACGTCTCGTACCCCTTTAGCTTATCTGTCGGCACCAGAGGTATTAGATGGGATCACAATTAAAGTTCCTGGTGTCTAGTGGTAGGGGAGCAGAGCAGGCACTCCAGGGGGTGTTGCTGGTATATAAATCCACAACCACAACCTCTATAGTTAATGTAGCACATCACTATGTGCCAGGAAGAGCCTCAGATGGATTTTTTTCCCCAAGTAAGTGGGTTAATCTCATAAGAGCAGACATTAGACTGTGAGAGTAGGACCTGCCAATGATGGGGTACATTGACGTTGTGGCAGGCTTATGCAATGTATGATCATATAATGTAACTAAATCCCCATTCTTTTTTTGCCTAGATTAGGTGTTTTTAAAAAAAAACTTTTAAAAACTAATAAAATCTGTCAACATTGAAGTTGCTGTTCAGTAGATAGGAGAGTGCGCTGGATCTTGTATTGTTTATAGGAAAGTAAGAGTTGCCACATCCGTGTTACAACCCTAGGCCCAGACTTTGTTGGCTTAGGCAATAGGAGATTTGTGGAATTCTGACCCTGGTAGATTAATATAATTAATTTAACTTCTGTCAAATAAAAATCTCTGTTGGTGAACAAAAGACTCCCCCTCCTCCCCATGCTAGCTAACGTCCTGAACATCAATACCAAATCAGTTTAGATGGATTGATATTGGTGTTTAGGACCCTGAATTTATTGTGAAGATTCAGATGTTAAAATTTGGAGCAAAGGATTTTGTTTTGAGTGCTTGTGATAATCACTGTATGATTAACAGAGGAATTGAAGAAAGGCAAAAAAAAATCAGAAGACAAAATTCTGCCTATCAACCAAAACTGGTGAAATCACAAAAACCTTAAAAGATGGTGGTGGAATCAAATGCCAGAGGGCACTTTATTAAAAATATATATATTAATAAAGCAAGCTTCAATCTCTGGGGTCATAGTTACATAGCTGAAAAGAGACTTGCGTCCATCAAGTTCAGCCTTCCTCACATTTGTTTCATTGCAAACAGGTGGGATTCACAATGGCGTTATTCCTCTTTTCATTCTCACTTGGAAAAACTTGGAAAAAGTGGAAGTCCTCTATCTAATATGTGGGACCAAACATTCTATTTCTCTCAAATATTGTTCACACATCTGTCGCAAGTTTTGAGGGAGTGTGCAATTGGCATGCTGACTGCAGGAATGTCCAGCAGAGCTCTTTACCGTGAATTGAATGTTTATTTCTCTACCATAAGCTCCAAAGGTGTTTCAGAGAATTTGGCAGTACATCCAACTGGCCTCACAATCGCAGACCACGAGTAACCACACCAGCCCAGGACCTCCACATCCAGCATCTTCACCTCCAAGATCGTCTGAGACCAGCCACCCGGACAGCTGCTGCAGCAATTGGTTTGCATAACCAAATCATTTCTGCACAAATTGTCAGAAACCATCTCAGGGAAGCTCATCTGCATGCTCGTCGTCTTCATCGGGGTCTCGACCTGATTGCAGTCGTCGTCGTAACCGACTTGAGTGGGCAAATGCTCACATTCGATGGCGTCTGGCACTTTGGAGAGGTGTTCTCTTCACGGATGAATCACGGTTTTCACTGTACAGGGCAGATGGCAGACATCATGTATGGTGTCGTGTGGGTGAGCGGTTTGCTGATGTCAACGTTGTGGATCGAGTGGCCCATGGTGGCAGTGGGGTTATGGTATGGGCAGGCATATGTTATGGACAACGAACACAGGTGCATTTTATTGATGGCATTTTGAATGCACAGAGATACCGTGACGAGATTGTGAGGCCCATTGTTGTGCCATTCATCCACGTAACTCACCTACCTGTGTGTACACAGATATGCATTCAGGTGTTCGGCTGCATTCAGGTGTTCACCTAATGTTGCAGCATGATAATGCACGGCCCCATGTTGCAAGGATCTGTACACATTTCCTGGCAGCTAAAAAATTCCAAGTTCTTGCATGGCCAGCATGCTCACCGGACATGTCACCCATTGAGCATGTTTGGGATTCTCTGAATCGGTGTATAAGACAGCGTGTTCCAGGTCCTGCCAATATCCAGCAACTTTGCACAGCCATTGAAGAGGAGTGGACCAACATTCCACAGGCCACAATCACCAACCTGATCAATTCTATGCGAAGGAGATGTGTTGAACTGCGTGAGGCAAATGGTGGTCACACCAGATACTGACTGGTTTTTGGAACCCCCCCGGAACACCCCTTTACAATGAATCTGCACATTTTAGAGTGGCCTTTAATTGTGACCAGCCTATGGCACCCCTGTGCAATAATCATGCTGTCTAATCAGCATCTTGATATGCCACACCTGTGAGGTGGATGGATTATCTCAGCAAAGGAGAAGTGCTCACTATTTACAGATTTAGACAGATTTGTGAACAATATTTGAGAGAAATAGGCCTTTTGTGTACATAGAAAAAGTCTTAGATCTTTGAATTCAGCTCATGGGGGCATGGGGGCAAAAACAAAAGTGTTGCGTTTATAATTTTGTTCAGTGTACATGCATATATACTAAGAAGCAAACAGCATTGAATACTTGTGAATCCAATTAAATACATGAACATCAGACATTCTTCTCTTGTAGAAAAAAATGACATATGGTTATAGAATGCATAGGATTTGGGAAGAATGCATGTTTGGGAAAAACCTTCTTTCTTTTACTACCAAAATTCTTTGTCTTTTTAAATATCGGCCTGTTTTGTATGGCTATATTCAGAGATGTCCAATCCTTTGAACTTCTAATTACAAGGTTTTTTTTATCTTTTATGGTTTTTCCTTCTCCTTAATTAACCATAGTCGGATTCTGTCCCTATCACCATAGATAAAAGCTGTGCAAAACCTCAAAGGTTTATGTATAGCACTTAAAAGGACCCATAGATTCACTTCTTCGCAGTCTGTGTGTGTTCACTGGGCTGCTGTGAATAAAAAATGCCCGGGCCAATTTCCCCAGCCCGGCCCTGGGTGTAAGAATATATGATACATTAAAAATGAATGCATTCTCCCTGAACCAGTAGTTTATTAACTTAGAGATACATACAGTATCCATAGAGTCTCTATACATTCAATAGTACCTTTTTAAGTGATATATGGCTCAATGTAGGTTTGCTGTCCTCCTAATGAGGGAGGGCATTCATTAGTTCCCTTGTCACAGATCGGGTATCCATTGAAACGGCAATCACATAGACATGTTTAAAACACATAGGAAGTAGTCTATGCACATGCATGCGCTATGATGTTGATATATCCTGTGTTGGATGTGTTTCTATAGAAATAGTAAACAAACACTGTGTTTGCCTAACGTAGGTGGCAGTCTTTTGCGCGCATGCACACTTGGACATGCATGCGTGCAAATATATATTATTGTATTTTGCTAATTGTGTTTTTTATTTGGTCCTGGTAAAAGTTCCAAGCGGGCCCAGCGATCTGCACCTACTGTTCCTGTATGTCATACATGTTTTGTTAGAGTAAAATATTTGTCTTATTTCCTATTGTACAGCGCTGCTGAATATGTTAGAGATATATACATAATTGTAATTATCGTCAAACTATTGCGTGCTAGATAGACGTATAATCAGTGAGGATAAAGATGCTGTTTAGTTACAAACTCTGGCCTGCATTATCATCCAATGTTGGGAATGGATTTTTAATGCTTTTTGGCTCACGTCTAGTACTTTGTGACAGTTACTTTGTGACAGATCACTTTCCACATTTTACAAACCATTCTTTTTTTCTGCCGGTAACTGCACAGTAGTCCAAGTTTAGCTACAAAGAAACAAAACTGGTGCCTTTGCAGGCTTTTCAACTACATGACAGGTTGAAGGTTATAATAAAAAAACAAGGGTGTGGAAATGCACTCAATCCCCATACAATATGTATCTGGGTGCAGCCAGGCCAGTCCCAGTACCAGGAACCAAACAAGTAAATAGGTAGAAAATAGAAAATGGCCCAGGCACTCCAGGATACAAAAAGGCAAATTTATTCAACCCACTGCCACTCACAACGTTGAATGTTATAGACAGCCACGTGCATAGATATGCCAATAGGTGACAGATGTATCATTAATCTATTATGTTCATTATTAACATCGCGGTGTAAATATCACTCTTTAATAAATTAAACCTGTTGTGTAAAATCTTTCCAGTCATTGTAGTTATCTTTATGTTTTGGCTGATTTCTCTGTTTAATGTGGAAGTCATGTTTAGAGTCTTTCCTACTGAGGCAGAGTTGTTGATGTGAATGTAGGGAATGCAGATTGTTCCACGAGTCCCAGAGCCAGTGTCAAGCTGACATATTCACAATCAGAGACCTTCCTCTGAGCTTAAGGAAACAACTAAAGCTTGTTCAAGTGCTTTATGTGTGAAGAGTAAGCCCTCTTTTTCATTTTACAAAACCTGCAGATTTCAAAAGAAATTGTCCCTTTTATAAAATATATGTCTTGTTACACCCACCTAGTTGTCGAACAGACAACTGCTAGTCCACTACTGTTACTTCCTGCTTTGGTTAGTTCAGTGGAGCTAAACTCGAGGCAGTTAATGCTCAGAGCACCTGCCTTGCAAAAAACGTCTCATTGAGTTGCATTGGGAAGTCTGTGATTGGACAGCCACAGAAAGTCTGGGCAGGGTTAGAAGGATAACGCTCCCTCCTAGGCTAACTTGATAGTATAGAAAAACACTTACACATCATGAATGTCAATATCATCTAACTTGGATGGCTGTAATTGGCTGAGAATGCTGGGGACAGCTTAGCCCAGTCCTTCAAAGTGGCTCTGTCATTAGGCAATATCTTAGCATAAGATAATATAGCATAATAATCATATATTATTATTATTATTATTACGAGTTTTAAAAACTGCATATCTCTTGTGCTTATGCTTTTAACCATACATCAATATCCAATTAAAATTGAATAAAGGTTTTATTGCAAACCTGGACCGAATTGTGTTATAAATGGCACATCAACAAGAAGGCTCATGCCCCAACCCAGGTGAATTCTGGGAACTTATCTGTGTGAAGCTCATATACTGATTGGTTGCTGACATGAAATGCTATCAATCAGCTATTTTTCTTACCAATAACTGTCAATGCATGATTATATTCCCAGACAAACAATAACACATTTCAAAGCTTATCTAATGGTAATTACTATTAAACGTAAAACCACATGATGGTTAGATGAAAATATCAACATTTATTATTTTGATGGTATTTAGGTAAGGGAAATTTCAAGTCACAGGTCCACTGTTGCTACACAGTATTTAACAATGCTACTTTATACTGAGAATATTAATTAGGATTGAGTTACAGAATTACAGGCATATCACAAACATACTTCTGGTGAGTATAATCATTCCCTTCATGCATTATGCAGTGTTTACATTACAGCCTAGGGATACCTCCACTGGTCACTCTTCATATGGCTACTAGCAGTGGTGTAAGGGGGCCACAGCCATGACCCCTGCGACCGTGGGTAACCTGGATACCTTCTGGGCAGGTGCACAGCCGCACCGGCCCTTGTCCGCAGGTGTCTGGCATGAGGGAACATCTGTGCTGCTCCCCTGCCGCCTGTGTGTAGTACTTCCTGTCAGACCGCGATGCCGCCCCCGTGTTTCCCCTGTCATGAGGGGGCCCAAGAGGCAGCATACTGTCCACCTAATGCACCACCCCGGTGGGTGGCTGTGTCCCGGCAGAGACGGCCAGGGAACTGTGTTCTCCCTGCTCTGCTCCCTCGCATGCCATATACTGATGCCGTGAGCTGGAATATGATGTCATATTCCGGCTCTCGGCAGCAGTAGATGGCCCGCTTGGCACGAGGGAGCAGAGCAGGGAGAACACAGCTCCCTCGCCGTCTCTGCTGGGACACAGCTGCCCGCCGCACTAAAGCCCCACTGGACCCCAGGGACAGATCCACGCTAGGGATCCCAGGTACGGAGGCTGGGTGGACATTTTTAAATTAAAAAAATATGAATAATTTGTGTGTGTGTGTCTAAGTGTATGTGTGTGTCTGAATGTGTGTGTCTGTGAGTGTATGTGTGCATGTCTGAGTGTGTGTGTGTGTCAGTGAGTGAGTGTGTGTGTGTTTGTGTGTGTGTGTCTCTACATGTCTGTGTGTGTATCTATGTGTGTCTACGTATGGTTCTGTGTGTGTGTGTGTATGTATGTATGTGTGTGTCTACATGTCTGTGTCTATGTGTGTGTATGCATGTGTATCTGTTTGTCTGCATGTGTGGGGGGGGGAGGGCGGGGACGTATGGGGTGGGAGGTAGATGTATGGGGGAAACCCCGTGGTTTCTAGTTACGCCTCTGGCTGCTAGAGGTGCTTCCTGGGGCAGTGCTGCACAGTGTCTCTGCGTGGAAACATTGAAATTCCCTCATAGAGATACATTGATTCGATTCATCTTTATGAGGAGATGCTGACTGGCCAGGGCTGTGTTTTGCTTGTGCTAGCTCTGCCCCTGATCTGCCTCCTTAACAATCTCAGCCAATCCAATGTTTTTTGGTCATCACTTCTGATGATGTCAGCCAAGCAGAAAGATAAGGGGCAGAGCCAGAAGCGGCAGACTGGAATAAAAGTAATATTTTAGTATATTTAGGGACAAGGGAGGGTGATAGGGGGCTAGATGGTGTTTTTAACACTATAGGGTCAGGAATACATGTTTATGTTCCTGACCCTATAGTGTTCTTTTACAATTTTACAGATAGCCTAGGTTTGACTTGTGTAAAGTAAAGAAGCTGAATTAATCATTATTCCACGCACACACCTGGTTAAAGTCCTCACCTCGTGGCTTCTCTTTTTGGAACCCAGCACCCTTTTTCACCACAATGGAACCTAAGTGCAAGCGGCCATTAAAAATGCAGCTTCCTAAGCTTTTTTTGGAAACTCTACTGGAATTAATTCAATCTCATGTTGCATGTTCTTCGATCATTGGGGTGATTTCATTGCCACCCCTTGCACTAGATAGCGTTATTAGATTGCACAATTTAGGTAGGCATGATAACCTTCTTGATTCATCCATATATAGCATGGGACTAGTGGACATCTGGAGGTTGAGGAACCCATAATGTCAGGACTATGCCTTTTTCTCTCACGTGCCCTAGATATACCCATATAGACCAGTTTATTTTCTAAACATTGGGTCTCCAGATCTCACTTATATACCAGATCACTTTGTCAGATCATGCACATATCTCCTTAACAATGAGACTTAAGAGACTTATGCTGGGCGATGTTGCTAGGAGTACTTGATGGGTGCGAACGTTACATACCTGGAGGTGTTGGGTCTGCCATTGTCAAACCTGGGACTGCCGCGCGGCCCTTGCAGGATCAGGAGGGTGTCGCTCTTACTTGGGTGAACGCCGCATTCCTGGATACCTCCAGCTCGGAGATCGTGCAGCGTTCTCTCCGCGGAAGTGGAGAACTATAGCTCTGCACTATCTGCGAGTTTGACGGATTTCCATTGCAACCTCATGCCACCCACAGGCGTCCTTTAAAATTACAGGACCCTGTGGGTGTTACACTTTATACTCACCTTTTAGTGATGTCATATTTGTTGGACATCTTGGTCTGCCCTGCACAGGCCACACCCCTTTGTGTGCCCTGGTGCAGAGTGATGATGGTGTCTGATAGTATTTTTTTCTAGCCCTATATATGTTCCCCCTTTGCCGGGAATCATTGCCCTGTCATGGTTCTTGTTAGCCCAAGTGTGTGTTTATTGTTATTCTGTTTTTCCTGTTGCTGACCTGGTTTCTAATTCTGACTATTCTGACTCTCTGTATCCCTTTGACCTTGGCTTGTTTCCCCATTCTTGTGTACCTCTGTATTCCTTGACCTAGGCATCCTTTATTACTACGATTTCTTGCCTTTTTAGGCATACGTTAAGTCCGGTCACTCTAAGGTCCGATATAAGTATCCTGTTCTTCCTTCTATTTTGGCTAATATCCTTCTCCTTGTGTGTAGGGGCTAACCCAATCTTGGAAGCTATTTCTCTCAAATTATTAACAGGTAGCATGGAGAAGAAGATTCCAGATGCTATACTCCCTGAAACTTAAAAAGGCCCTGGATCCCAGTGGCCTGCCTAGTGGGTATAATAAGGCTTTCAGGGAGATCCTGATCCCAAATATCTCTGTGTTACTCAAGAAACTTGGAGAGGGTTAAACCTCTCACTCCTTTACAACATCCATCTATCAATACTTACACTGGCTTCCCATTCATTCACCGATTCAATTCAAGATCTCTGTCCTTACTTATAGAGCACTTCATAACAATTCCCAACTTATATATCCTCCTTGATAAATAAATATGTCCTGTCTTGACATTTCAGCTCTTTCTTCAGTTTGCACCTGTACTTCCAACTCCTGTTTTCAAGACTTCTATAGCGCTATGCTTTTCTTTAAGAATTTCCTTCCCAAATCAGTTCTTTCCATCTTTTAAACCTTTTAGGAAAAACTTAAAATCCTTAAGAACCAAGTCAACTAACCAAATAATTTCTGTCCCCTGCCACATTCCACATGTTGTCTTCTTTGACCCATACTGTAGTCAAATGCTGCTTCAGACTATGCTGTCAACACAAATGCAATCCATTCCTGTTTTGGACTAATTGCATTCTACCCGTAGATCGTAAGGTTGTTGGAGAAGGTCCTCCACTCCATCTTGTTCTTGTAAGTCAAAATATGTCAGTTTGAGATATTTGTATGTATCCTGGACTAATTATACAGTACTGCGGAACCATTTGGTACCTTATAAACATGCATAATACTAATTTGAAATACCCGGTATAAATATTGTAAGGTATAGAGATCCCTCCTAGAAATGTACAATCTTTTCCATAGCATTCGTTTGTTCCAAGTGAGGTGGTCTGTCTTTTTTTTTGTCAAATATAAACAGCTGTGCCCTCTCACCTTTGACCCTATTGAACTTCTAATTGATATCAATACTGGCTCTAAGAACAGAAGATTAACAGAACACATTGCACATATCCTGTTTAGATTTTATTTTATTTAATAGTTGTTTACATTCTTTTGGTATTTTGTTTATGGTTTAAGTTTCTAGAAGAATGTATTCGGTCTTTGTTAGTGGGTGGATTGGATTACTGTTGTACTAGTAAAAGGCTAATAGACATTGTACCCAGGAGAACTGGGTACGTTTTTCAAATAAAGCTACTTAAAGATATTTTCGGGGAAATAGGAGTAAAATATTTAGAACAATGTATTTAACAATTTTGAATGTTTTCGACACAATGGCAGCTCTATTTGGTGTCTATTTGGATATGTGAGCCATCTTGTGCTAATCTTTTGAGTATTGTTCGGTCTTGTTGCCTTGATGAAGCAATGCATTTTTCTCATTGCAAGAATTTTAATGATGAAAAGTGAAATAGATGGTGGTAGTTAAGCAAGTACAGATATTTTCTAACGGAGAACTCTCTACGTTCTGGGGTAAACGGAACGCCATGTTTGGACACATCATTATAATATATGTTCTCGTGGTAAACTAGTACAGGGATGGGCAACCTTTGGCACTCCAGATGTTGTGGACTAAATCTTCCATAATGCTAATGATGGCAAAGCATCAGGGGAAATGTCTACAACATCTAGAGTGCAGAAGGTCACCTACTTCTGACTTAGTATATCTCCCAGCAGGGTGTTGAACCACATGACCTCTGTTTGATGCCTTGTTTAGAGGGTCACTTAGCATTATAAAAATAACAAATGATATTCATTGCATAGTTTATGACGCTTAGAGTTCCCTGTACCCAGTGCCTCTGCATAGTGTGGCTCATGACTCCAGTGTTTTCAAAAATCACTGCAGCCATAGGACAATTTCCCTAGGCACACACCGCGCAAGTTCATACCTCCTTGAGATCTCTGCCTACGACAGGGATAAACAACCTTTGGCACTCCAGATGTTGTGGACTACATCTCCCTGGCAAAGCACCATGGAAGGTGTAGTCCGAAACATCTGGAGTTGCCTATCTCTGGCCTACAATCTGTTCACAAAATTGTGAGCACAGCTGTAAACAGGCTGATAGCTTTCACGATCATCCGGTGTGATGAAAGGAACTGAAATTGGGGGAAGAATTACATTTCCCAAACTCCTTCCCTGTTGCTTGATATCTGCATAACTTCCTTCAAACAGTCTACTCTGGTTACTGATCTGGCCTTGAGTATCACTCCCACACTCCATAGTAGAAAAGTTCTTACTCGATGTAACATTTGTGTAAATCACTGTTCCATCAGTTTCCTCCTCCAAGTTTCTAGAATAATTCCTCAGTACTTGATCCTCTTTAATCCATTTTTTTTATGTTTAGATTTTTTTATTGAGGGAGAAACAGGGGAAAAGGTATAATACACATCTGCAGTACATGTCCTAAACAATGCAGTTTACAAAAATCAATAATAAGACAAAATAGCCATCACAATAATTGAAATAAATGTATATATCTGAGTAGATCCTCTTTCTCTCTTTTTTATTTCATTATAAAATAATAAACAATCGTGCCACACACGAAAGTATACAAAAGTATACAAACATAACCATTAACACAAGGACAAAACAACAAAATCCACAAGACAAAACTGATACTTATTCAACAGTTAAAGTCATTATTACAAACTGCAAATAGGGAATATATTATTAAATGATCAATGGAGAGGTGAAGGCAAAAAAAAATATTAAAAAGGGATGTGCATATTTCATAATGACCCCAGAAACAGGTAGATCCAGTGTGGGTTTGGTGGCTGAAGGGTGCAGTGGAGGTAAGTTTTAATTACCTCAGGCAGTCCCTCCTGGCCGCCACCATCTTCATGCTGCAGGCAGTGGTGTATTTTGGATTTGTGCTGCCCTAGGCACGACTAAATTCGGGCACCCCATAAATCTAAATTTGCCCCCCCCAATTCGTGTCAAGGCCACTTTAGCTGACTGACAGACACAGTCTCTCATTGATACATGCACTGATATACACTCACTGACAGATACACAGTCATTGGCACACACATACAGTCATTGGCACACACTGTTTAACCAAAATACACTTTCACTGACAGACACACTGACACACCCACTCACGGACAGGCACACACTCTCAGATACACATAAAATGACATACACACACTGACACACCCATTCTCACTGAAAGACACACGCACACACACACACACACACTTTCACTTACTCACAGACACACACTGACAGCTACACTCACTCACTCCCGGTAAAGTGGACAGCCCCAGAACATGAGGCAAACAAGACATTTATCTGGGAGCTTGGGGTGGCATTTTTTGCCCTGCCCACCCAAAAAAAAAATATATCTTGTTTGCCTTGTGGTAAATACATCCCTGGTTGCAGGTCCTATTTGGCTCCAGGCACTTCAGTTTCCATTGGCCACAACATTCCTGTACTCTCACGCATGTGCAAGAGTACAACACTGAGGTCTATTGAGTATCCTGCGAGACGGTGGGACCCTCAATGGACAATGCCTGCATCCAGGGCCGGACTGGCCCACCCGGATACCAGGAAATTTCCTGGTGGGCCGCGGCACCTGGGGCTGGCTAAACAACCAGGAAGAAGCAGGACCTGTTGTTTGACTTGATTCGAAGGTGCCAATTTCTACCAAAAAAAAAACACATTTTTTGTCAAATGAAAAAAGAGGTAACACTGCACATAAAGCCTCTTAGCAAGCTAAAGTGCTTTACGTGTTTGGAGCCTTCCTTTAAACCAAAGCATTTGAATATTATCTTCCAAATTCTCTCTTACAATGCACCTTTAGTTGCAAACAACATATATTAATGTTGTAAAGCACAATGCAGTGATTGCATGCATTTTAAGAGGAGTAATAGGAGTAATAAGGCAAATAGTTAACATTAAAGTACTCACAGGTACAGGAACATCTCATAAGCCAGTACATTCTTTGATGCAAAATAATATCCTTCATAGTAGCATATTCTCTCTGGTCAATAAAATGTTATATTAAAAAATCAAAAAGGAGCTGAGGGAGTAGTAAAGGGAAATAAAATAAATCTTAAAGATTACTAAAACAAACGAAAACTTGCATTTTACTGGCTAGGGGTTTTGTATAAAGAGCTGTGTTAGTCATAGAATCAAGAGTCCCAGCTTACCCAGCATTTGTGAGAACTTTTAGATAAAACAGATTTTCAACAAATGCCTTTATTTTCCATTGCCCCCCAAGAAATTGTTATGTATGTTAATATAAAAATATATATCAGTCTGTATGTCTGTCTATCTTTCTATCTATCCATAAAAACACACATACCATATATAAATTTTTTTGTTCTGTTTGGTCTTTAAATATGCCCGAACCTAAACATTTTTTTTTACATTTTTTAGTTTTTTTAAGACCTACATTATGTCTTCTTAAAAAATGTTTTAAATGTATATTCGTCTTGTACAGTTTATGTCTCTTCAATCTGCAAAATACTGACAGTGGCTTTTATCCAGTGGTGTTTTCTGATGTTGGACAGCATTGTGTTGTCTAGTACTAAAAAATCCATGGAATAAGATAATTCAAGATCCGAGCAATAATTCAGGAAGACCTGGTATGTTCCTTACATGTGACGTGGGAAGTAGTTAGGAGAAAACATGAGAAGGAACTGTACATGGTTACATCATGAGTAGGTCAGGGATTGACTGTCTAGCAAATAGCGAGGGTAGATCAAGCCTCCGTTCCCCTCCTCTCAGACATGCCCTGGCCTGACCCCCGTGATGTGTAGGCTTCCCACAGGCTTGTCTGCATTTCTCAATGAGCACAATCATAATAATGATAATGATTCCAGACACCCGCAGACTATCCAATAAATAAAAAGAAACATTACAGACAAAAAGAAACCCTCATTGTTAAGAGAACTTTCAGAGGACAGATGAAAGCAGGAAAGGAGGGGGATATAGAAACCGCTACTATCAGTATAATCAGATATCTTAACATGTGGGTGCCTGGGTGACTAGATCGGAGGCTTTATGTGAAGAGGAAGTAATGGGATCAGCATATAATAGCATTGGTCTAACTAGTATTAATATAACGTGTCACTCGGCCTTGTTTTATTAAAGTATACACAGTATGTGCCTTGAATTATCTTGTAATGATATATTTATAGCTCTTTAGATTCTGGCACTGTGCAGGAAAACCTGAATGCCTTGTACATATATTGTATCATATAATTACATTGTTATGTTATTTTTACAAATGACCATAATGGAAACGAAAATGTGCATCGTCTCTTTTTACAAACTTGTCAAACTAATTGCAGAGATACATTTAATATCATACAGAATAGGCTGCTGCCTATCGACCAGACCCTCAGTCCACCTTCTTTATTCTATAAATCAGGGCTTCCCAACCCAGTGCTCAAGTTCTCCCTACCAGTCCAGGATTTAGGGATTACCCAGTTTTGTCTAAAGTGCTTTTTTTTCTTTCGAAAACACCTTAGACACAGCTGGGTAATCCCTAAATCCTGGACTGTTAGTGGGTATCTGAGGACTGGGTTGGGAGCCACTGCTATAGAGGATTGTTGCCAATTAAGAGGCATTACTGAAACTTATATTAAAACATTTATTAAATCTATTTAAATTTCATCATAGAGACACCATAGCCAACAGCAATGGCTGGATTTTTCAGTCGCAGAATAGACAGTTTCCTATAGGCCCCTGTCTGTCAGCGGGTGTCTGTCTACTCAGATTAGAAATATTCTTTTTTTTTCTTTATATGTATATATTTTAATATACGTTTTCATTTGCTATATTGTATTTTTTTATTTTATTTGCTGAGATACTCACTGACTCTCAGTTATGTCCTCCAGATCGCAGAGCAAGCACAAATAACTTTATTGGGCAGGTAGGGGTCTCTGAGAATCTTGTGCCTACAAGGATTCACAACCTTCTAAAATCGTTCTTTTAGCTAAATCGCAAACCAACAAAACAGTGAAATTGAGAATGCATTAACTAACCATTTATAACAAGATGGAAAGTCTAAACACAATGGTGGAGATCTTTCACCATTAATGCTGTGTAATAACTGGATTATCACATAGCCTTGGGACACAGTTAGATAATATAGTGTGCTTCATAGTCCCTTTATTCTGGCTCTAGCAAGCAATCTTGGTTTCAAAATGTCAGAATTTGCATATATTTTTCATTTTTGTGCTGCCGTTTATTATTTTGCTTTAGAATTGCTTGAGAAATAAACATTATGACAATAACTGCTCCTATTAAATTGTAAAGCTTAATTATAGTGCACCATTTATTTACCAATAATAAAGAGTATTATTAATAATCTAACATTTTACGTTTCACAGACTCAGTGGCAAACAAAGGCTGCATTCAGTGCTGACACTACAGAGAAAGCACAAAGAGGGGTCTATTCACTAACGTCTGATTTAGTGCAAGTTATTCCACAAGAAAGATAGACATTAATTTCCACCTCACAGTATTCATTAACAAGATTAAAGGGAATACGTGGACAGAATGTATCACAATTGTTACAATGCTCTTATTAATGGTTTCAGACTTAGACAAACCCTTTGACAGTCAGTAGTCAAAATCATGTACGTCATGTGTAGTTTTGAACACTTGGAAAAAATGTACTGTCAGACATAAAAATAGCAAGAAAACTGAAAAAAAGTGAATTAGAATCCAACAAGCTAGTCATTCTTCTGTCAATTAAAGGGTTACTCCACCCAAACATCAGTGTTTTCATAAAACATTTTGGTTTTGGTTTTAGTAACCTCTTCTGTGCTGGCAGACTGTGGAGAGGATGGGGCGGCACGGAGTGGGGGGCTGTGCCAGCAGATGCTAATTTTGCACAGAATTGACATTAGCCAGCCTGGAACTTTGTTTTAGTAGTGAAGCGGTTAATCTCTGTATGAGTCAAGGCACCATGACCACTTCAGATCACTGAAGTGTCATGGTGCTTGGAATAGCCATTTAAAGGGACACTCCAGGGTTAAAAATGCAAGCCTAATTACAATTATTTTATAGAGCCCAAATATTCCGCAGCGCTGTACAACAGGTAAAGCAAGACAACCGATTAATTCTGACAAAACATGTTAGACATACAGGAACAGTAGCTGAGTCCTGCCGTACAGGATAGGCTGTCTCTCCTGCGCCTTGATCACAGATAGGCCGGCAAGGGATTAGGGCTGCACAAAGATAAAAAGTGCTGCTTGAGTGGTATCAGTCTGTTCACCAGGGTGTCCCCGGCTAGACAAGAATGTCTGACAAGTCAGCGGTAGTAGTGAAAATCTTGATTACATAAGAGGAGCTGTGGCAATCCTGGACCCCAGATTCATATGTTTCATAACATTCTAGCATCATAGAGGAAAAGGCCAGGCAACTGATAGAGAATAATGGTACATTTAAAGGATCATTCTAAGCACCATAACAACTTTGCATAATTTCCTGTTAAAATCAGTGCATTTAGAAGCCTGTATCCCTGTTTCTTCCTGGTGTCTATTCATACCTGCAGTTTGCAAACCTTAAAGGGATACTACAACCAAAAACAATAAAACCTGTTTTTAGTTAGAGAAAACTTTCCTATCCTGGTATCCCCTTAAATGTTAAATGTACACTATAGGCACCCAGACCACTTCAGCTTATTGAAGTGGTCTGGGTGCAGTGTCCCTATTGCACTTAGTGCTGCAATGTTAAACATTGCAGTTCCAGAGAAACAGCTCTAAGTCTGCCTGGGCACTCCCTGGATCAAAACGTACCTTTAGTCAGGTATCCGATGCTGGACTTCCTCGCGCTGTGCATGAGGACATCCAGCATCAGAGTTTTCTCCACAGAAAAAACATTGATTCAGTGGTTTCCTATGGGGAGATATAATGCGCACGCAGCATTTGCCGCACATGCACATTAGTGCCAGATTGTCGAGGAACATCGGATGGGGCGAAGTGTTGACCCAGCGCCGAGGGACATCAGCACCGGGATAAGGTAAGTAGATAAAGGGTTATCAACCCTTTATTAAATGCGGAGGGGTGGAGGGGCAGGGGGAGTGATAGTGCCAGGAATACAGCTTGGTATTCCTGGCACTATAGTATCCCTTTAAAGGGACATTATAGTCACCTGAACAACTTTAGCTTAATTAAGCAGTTTTGGTGTATAGAACATGCCCCTGCAGCCTCACTGCTCAATCCTCTGCCATTTAGGAGTTAAATCCCTTTGTTTATGAACCCTAGTCACACCTCCCTGCATGTGACTTGCACAGCCTTCCATAAACACTTCCTGTATAGAGAGCCCTATTTAGGCTTTCATTATTGCAAGTTCTGTTTAATTAAAATGTTCTTATCCCCTGCTATGTTAATAGCTTGCTAGACCCTGTATGTGATTAAAGTTCAATTTAGAGATTGAGATACAATTATTTAAGGTAAATTACATCTGTTTGAAAGTGAAAACAGTTTTTTTTTTCATGCAGGCTATGTCAATCATAGCCAGGGGAGGTGTGGCTAGGGCTGCATAAACAGAAACAAAGTGATTTAACTCCTAAATGACAGTCAATAGAGCAGTAAAATTGCAGGGGAATGATCTATATACTGAACTGCTTTATTTAGCTAAAGTAATTTAGGTGACTATAGTGTTCCTTTAAGTAAATAAATAAAACATCACTGAAATTCACATATAGTGTCTTTGCACGCAATATGGAAATGGCATCACGTAGTTTAAAAAAAGTGGTTAAAGAGATACTATAGTGCCAGGAATACAAAGCTGTATTCCTGGCACTATCGCTCCCCCTGCCTCCCACCTCCATCGCACCCCCGGTAAATAAAGGGTTAAGAGGCCAGGGAACCCATTGGGCTTGGTGCTGACAATCACGATGGGCCTAAGTACAGAATCATATTGACAGCAAACACTACAACAGTCATACCTCCCAAGTGCCATGTATCTGGTGAAGTTGGTGCTGGAAGGAAACTCACATGATGCATTTATAAGAATACACATACCCTATGCTAATCTCTCGCTTTCTTCTCGCATCCCAACCTATACCCCCCAACATTGGTGTCCTGTGAAGTAGAATGTCAGTGGGCAGGGTATAAGGAGGTGGTCCAGTGGTGCAAATCACCTCACTGGCAACACCAAAAGGGGGCAGTTCTGCCCAAAGAATTGGAATGTCAGCTATGTGTGAATACATGCCAGGCTGCCCTCCAATAATGCAGGCCGGCCAACTAAGGGCAGACTTTGCAGACAGTGTTGTTTAAGCACCCTGAGTTTGGCGAAACTGCATCTAATAATGCGCTTGCTCTATACTCTCTGGGGACAGTTCCCTACTGTACCACCGTACTCACTTGTCCTCTCCTTACCTTCTTACTAGCAGACAGGAGCTCCTGGTGAGCAACCTGCGTCAGAGAAAAAGTTGGCTGTAGTGAAGGTAGAATTAAGGGGACATGCCACACTATTAGAGAGTCCGAAACAGAAAGAGCATTTGCACAGTGCACAAAGTCCACTTTACCTTAACTAATTTATAGTCCACACAAGTTTTGTTCCTACATCCCTCCTAAGTTCCTATCATATATATATACAGTAATCAATGAAAGCAAATCCAATCTACCGCAGCTTGAGGCTGTGCTCAAAGACCAGTTCACAGAGGTAGAAAAGTGGATCACAAAAAACAAACTCTTCCTAAACACTGACAAAACTGCCTCAATGATCTTTGGAACAGTTCCGAAAATTACACATTTACTATCTATCCATCAAAACAAAATCAAATAGCACTCTCACCGCAGTCCACGCTTTCAAATACCTGGGTATGTTGTTAGACCTCAATCTATCTTTTGGCCTCCACATAGAAAAACTTGCATCTAAACTTTATCCAAAACTCGGTACCCTGTACAGAAACAAATCCTGCCTAAGCCCAACAGTAAAGGAAAAGATTGTACTGCAAATGCTGATGCCAATCATTGATTATGGGGATGTAATATATGCACCTACACCGCAAACCTACCTTAATAAACTTAATACATTGTATAACTCGTTCTGCCGATTTGTGCTACAATGAAAATACAGGACCCACCATAGTGACATGCTAATAAAACTATACTGGCTGTCGCTGGAATCCAGACGCACCCTTCATCTTTCTAGCCTTGTGTTCAAGAGCTTTTCTGGGACGCTCCCACCCTACCTGAGCAGAATGCTCTCCCCGGCTGTTCCCACCTCCTATAACCTCCGATCCAGTACCAGCACTTTATATAGTCTACATCAATACTAAAAGAAAGCGGCTCGATCCTCCTTTTCCTACAGAGCGCCGCAATTATGGAACGACCTCCGCACACTTTAAAATCTTCCCCAAGACTAAAGTCCTTTAAGAGATCCCTCTCTACATACCTCAAAACATAATGCACCTGTCATGGTTGATTATATATTTCCTACCTGTTCTATGTTAAATTGTTTATATATTGTGTATCAATATTGTTTTTGTATTTTATTGTAGCCTATTGTATCAATGCAATGTTTTGCGGACCCAGGACATACTTGAAAACAAGAGAAATCTCAATGTATCCTTCCTGGTAAATATTTTATAAATAAATAAATAAAATATATATTATTTGTATTTTTTTCTTAAATAACTGGGCATGGAGCTTCAGCTTTATTACCCCCCCTCCTCCCTCTGCCTTATTATTAGCCCCTATGTTAATCCAGTCCTTGTCACAACTGGATCTTAGATGCATGCATTGAGTAATTTAAAAATCAAGGTCAGAGAGAGCAGATCACATTTACAGTTCATTTCAAGACACAATCTCACAGTAGGCAGATATATGGTTGGCCGACGGCCCTAAGCAGACATGGAATATAAAGTAGAGAAACTGCCTCTTTAACTAAAGAATTACAACCGTAGATACAAAGTGCCGCTTCTGGTACATCTCAATCATTCTTCTGGGAGTTCATTCCTGTTTAATATTAACTGAGTGAAGCATTAGGCTACCTTAGTTTAACCTTAGTGTTCCAAGTCAGCTTTTCTTTGAAGAAAGACACTCCCTAGTGAGCAGTGCTTAATCTTCCACAGAGATCTTATTGCCTGTTTCATGAAAAATTCACCGAAATAAACTTGGCCGCTGCCTATCATTGCACACCAAGGGCTCATGCTCATATATATTTAATGCTACAAAAAGAAAAAAGTCAGCATGTGAAGCAAGCACGTGTGAATAACTCAGTCCGCCATTATTCATCTGCATTGCTTCTGAAACCAATTTCCTGCCCACACACATAGTTTTGACAGAATCCTGAATTCTGCCCAGAAAAATTTCCTTGAGTTTCCAGTACTGATCCAGCAATTGAATTGAGTCATTTACAAGTGTTCTCCAACAGCAACAATCAAAGGGGGTGCCCAGCATCTCCCCGACCTTTATAAACGTATGCCATCGTAACCCGTCATAACCAGTCCCATGCCTTCTCATGATGTCACCCTTGATGCCAACCAGACTGTTCACTTCCTGGGGGAGCCGCAAAAGGAATGTGAAAAATGTAGCCATAAGAATAAAGTGTTGATTGTGTGCGATGTGAATTATTTTTTTTTCTGCTGGCGAAGGGCACTTTTGGAGGTCTGCCAGGTGCACGTTTGCAAGTTATCTTTTAACAGGCTCAAACAAGCCTTGGATTTTCAGACTTTGATCAGAAGTCACTGCTCCTAGACCGGGTGCAGCAAGCTCTGCCAATAGTTGTAGTTTTGCACGGTTCTTTCGTGCATGCTAAAACAGCACAGCTCTTTGGCAATGTCAGCTCAGAGGCAAGAAAAAATTACAACCAAACAGGACGTTCATGCCAAGCAGACAGGTGGACTTACAGCGGGGTCACAGAGCACAGATGTCAGTGGAGCCTGTAAATGACAACATTAAAATGAGATTAACCACTATCCAGACCTATACTAGTATCTAACACACTCAAATGTTTTAATTGTAAATGTCACCTTGCATCTTATGAGGGGCATTTAGGCAGGGGCATTGCCAATTGGCAAAAAGACCAAGAGGAGATATTATGTCACCTCCCATCCGAGTATTGCATGAATCTACATTTTCAATCTCCATACCTGCTGTGATTTTATTAATTATTAATATTATTAGTATTAGTGTTAAAGGATCACTATAGGGTCAGGAACACAAACATGTATTCCTGACCCTATAGTGCTAAACATAACTTATAGGTGGCTTGCCCCCTCTTAGCCCCCTATAAAAGTTTAAAACTCACATAATTTCAAGCACCGCATGGGTCCGCCTGAGCTGGCTCCGCCCCTTTTGTGACGTCATCAAAATGGCCGCTTTTTAGCCAATCCATTGCTCTTCCATAGGAAAAGCATTGGATTGGCTAAAATCGGCACGGGGGCAGGGCCAAATGCGTTTTGGCCAATCAGGACCTCCTCATAGAGATGCATTGAATTAATGCAACTCTATAAGGAAAATTCAGCATCTCCATGCAGCCAGGAAGCCCCTCCACTGGCCATCTAAGGCAGTGTTCCCCAACCCCCGGGCCACGGACCGGTACCGGTCCGTGGATCAAACGGTACCGGGCCGCCCAGGGCCGGCCTTTGGGGTGTGCGAGCCTGCCGGCTAATGCAGGGCTGGCATTGCCCAAGTGCCAGCCCTGCAATGTGCCTGCGGACCGGAGGGGAGATCAGAGATCTCCCTCCCCGGTCCGCAGGCACTGTGCTTACAGCCGGCAGGGGAGGGAGTGAGAGAGGACCTGGGAGCTCTTACCTGCAGCTCCTCCGGGTCCTCCTCTCGCGAGATTTGGAGCGTTGCCGCGGTAACCATGGCAACGCGCCAAATCTCGTGAGAGTGAACTCTAGCCCTGTAGCTGGGCTAGAGTTCATCTCACCACCACTGGGACCATCAGGGATTCCCCACCGAACCACCAGGGACTAAGAAATGTCCCCCCTCCTCCCAGTAAAGGTAAGAAGGGAGGGGGACATGAATATATTAATTTTAATTAAATAAAAAAAAAGCCTCCCTACCCTCCTTACCCCCCATACACACACTGCCCCCATGCACACACTACACACATTGTCCCACAAACACTGCCCCATGCACACACTACACACACTGCCCTATACACACACTACACACACTGCCCCACAAACACTGCCCCCATGCACACACTACACACATTGCCCCACAAACACTGCCCCATACACACACTACACACACTGCCCCACAAACACTGCCCCCATACACACACTACACACACTGCCCCACAAACACTGCCCCCATACACACACTGTCCCACAAACACTGCCTCCATACACACACTGCACACACCGCCCCACAAACACTGCCCCCATGCACACACTACACACACTGCCCCACAAACACTGCCCCCATGCACAAACTACACACATTGCCCCACAAACACTGCCCCATGCACACACTACACACACTGCCCCATACACACACTACACACACTGCCCCACAAACACTGCCCCCATGCACACACTACACACATTGCCCCACAAACACTGCCCCATACACACACTGCCCCCATACACACATTACACACACTGCCCCACAAACACTGCCCCCATAAACACACTACACACACTGCCCCATACACACACTACACAAACTGCCCCACAAACACTGCCCCCATGCACACACACACACTGCCCCACACATACACTGCCCCCAACACACACACACTGCAACTCTGACATACACTGCCGCACTCACGCACTCGCACTTCACCACTCACACACACACTGCACCTTTCACACACTACACACACTGCCCCACAAACACTGCCCCCATACACACACTGTCCCACAAACACTGCCTCCATACACACACTGCACACACCGCCCCACAAACACTGCCCCCATGCACACACTACACACACTGCCCCACAAACACTGCCCCCATGCACACACTACACACATTGCCCCACAAACACTGCCCCATACGCACACTACACACACTGCCCCACAAACACTGCCCCCATGCACACACTACACACACTACACACACTGCCCCATACACACACTACACACACTGCCCCACAAACACTGCCCCCATGCACACACTACACACATTGCCCCACAAACACTGCCCCATACACACACTGCCCCCATACACACATTACACACACTGCCCCACAAACACTGCCCCCATAAACACACTACACACACTGCCCCATACACACACTACACAAACTGCCCCACAAACACTGCCCCCATGCACACACACACACTGCCCCACACATACACTGCCCCCAACACACACACACTGCAACTCTGACATACACTGCCGCACTCACGCACTCGCACTTCACCACTCACACACACACTGCACCTTTCACACACACTTCACCCCTAACACATACCACTGCTCCTATGCCCAATATCCCAGCAGACCCCAGGTAAGTTGTCAACGTTTGACTACTTACTCTGGGATGGGATCCTGGCACTACTGGCGCCATAACTACTACACTGAGCTGTAGTGGTTATTGTGCCTGGATTATTTCTTTAAATAATCTACAAGTGCCCCTCCCGAGATCAGGTTCTGGATCCGCCACTGGTGCGAGCTGTGCGGTCGCACAGGGCGCCATAACACGAGGGGCGTCCTGGCAGCCGACACGGCTCGCAAGCTGAATCCCTGATGGTCCAGTGGTGCACCTAGCAGGAGCTGCAGCTAGATCATCATAACTTCTCCCTTGCGGTTCTGGCGCTCACTTAGTGAGTCAGAGGCAGCCTCAGAGATCCCCAGCCTGCGCTCTGACTCCACACAGCGCCAGAACCTCGAGGGAGAAGTTATGATCAGCACTCCCTGCTATTCACCTCCAGCCCACCAGAGGCCGGCACTGGAGACCAGGGACAGTGGAGACTTGTGATCGGGCACCAGAGAGAAGGGGCACTGCATGGAAGCAGAGGCAGCTTGGGACAAGGTAGGTAGGAGACTGAAATACAGCCTTAAGTTCCCAGCCACAGAAACTCCCCCAGTCTGTGACTGGGAAAGAAGCTGCTGAGTATAGGTGGTGTTACATCAGCATTAGTCTGCTGGTGTAACACTACCTACCTATCCTGTCTGTCACATACCCTCATCTGTACCCCATTTTTATTAACTCTCACATGAACATGCTATATACATTCAGTCTGCGTATGTGTGGGACCCTGAACCAACAATTTTGAGTCTATGTCTTTATGTGACTGTGTTTGTGATTTTCTGACTATTTTCTGACTGTGTCTGTGTGTTTTTTTAATATATGTGACTGTTTTTTTTTTGTCTTATTAAATCAAAACAAGCGGGCCACGGAATTATCAAACGTTTACTGGTCCGCGGCGATAAAAAGGTTGGGGAGCACTGATCTAAGGAGTGGCCATTTGAAGGCATCCCTAGGGGCAATGTAAACACTGCCTTTTCTCTGAAAAGGCAGTGTTTACATGAAAATGCCTGAAGGGAACTAATATACTCATCAGAACAACTACATTAAGCTGTAGTTGTTCTGTTGACTATAGTGTCCCTTTAACCCCAAGCCATGCTGTATGAAGCCTGCACACACATCAATACCTCCTACAAAGTCCTATATAAATAATCCCAAATATGGTGCATTAAAATAGCACTGCAGGGACAGTCTGTATTTTATGGTCCTGTCCCGCTTTCTCCAGAAATAACAGCGAGGGTGCATCATTAAATATGTTTGAGCTGTGGGGGCAGGCACAGGAAGCACTTCAATAGTGCCCTCTGCATGGTAGTCATGTATGTTGAAAGCCAGCCCAGAGCTGTCTGTCAGCCTTAGTGCTTGATGCCAGGGTGACACACCCCTTTAGAGGGTGGATTCATTACCCGTTCCGATTCTATACCTGGCACTGTCACAAATTGTGTAATTGGAGGTGTTATTTATCTTCCAGTATTACAGGGGACTCTGGGCTAATAATGAGTTATCCCCCAAATTATACCCAGGGTTATTTTTAGGACCCCACTAAGGAGTATAGACACTGTCAGTCTCTTACCCTACCCCCACCCCACACCCCCATCCCAATATGAAATACATCTTATTCCTACACATTAAATCTGCAGCTTTTATAAAGCAAAACTCCATAATGTACAAATTGGAAAAAAAGAATCAACTGAGGAACTTTATAACCGAGGATGGGGAAATCCCACGGCTCCTGTGGAATAGCATGTTCTAAACAAAAGGAACACACAGCATCGCTGGTATAGGCCGAAACAACGATTAATCACACACATTTTTAATGAGGATTTTTCATGTCAATTCCTGTCTATGTTGGAGGGGCTGTAAAACCCGCTGTGAATTGCAGTTGCATTTACTTTAATGCTCTTAAAGGGCACTCCTGGCACCAACACATACAATGTGTAAGATTAGGTTGCAGAGAGTTTTGCTAAGTGCCTTATATTTCACTCACATTATCTAATTCCTTGACATACATTTTGTTTTGTTTTGCTCCATAAACCCACTTTTTCTGTTGCTTGCCTCCCATCCTGCGATGTCTTTTTGTTTCTCCAAATTAAATTTAATTGTAAATTTAATTGTAAATTATGTTGTGACTGAGATTTCTCTGAGTTGTAGGCCAACTGTTTACATTCTGCTTTAGAAAACTGATATTTAAACTACAACTCCCAACAAGTCTTGCTGTGCCCATAATGCACAGCTTATGGGGAAAGTACAGTAGTGCTATAGAGTATACAATATAGTAGGCATAGATCAATTCCAGGTTTAATGAGAGATCACTACAAATCCTGCACTGACTAGAGTTTGGCAGGTAACAAAGAAAATTCTAATTTGAGAATTAGTTTTTTTACAATTTTTAATCAATATTAAATTAATATTAATCAAAATATTCATATTCTGCATATTTTTTGAATCCACTCTCTATATAATGTATAAATTCACTAATTTGTAGTTACACCGCCAATTTCATATTCTTTGCCCCTGTTCCTGTGTGTTTTTCCCTGCAAGGGAAGTAATTCATGAATGCTTCCCCTGGGTGGCCATTTCGTATAACCAAATGCACGTGGTCGACAAAAGAATGGCGGCCATCTTGTCTCCAGAACGTGGGCAGCGGCACTTGGTCGTCGAGTGTCTGGAACTCTTTTCGTCTAGGCACTCGCACGAACCCCGGTAAAGATTAGACTGCTGCCCATTCTACTTCCCGACCAACTATGCAAACAACGTTTGGGGGAGATATGAACTACCGAACAGGGGGAGCATTCGACCCTGAAACTAAGAGATTCCCTTGCATGCTGTTCGCACAGTAACCCTTGAACGGAAACCGTCAAAACTACCCCAGTGGCATTCCAGTTTCACCAAACCGACCTGAGTGATATTTGAATATGTTATATACTCAGATCAGGGCTATCCTGGGATATGACTTTTGTGGGGTTCCTAGTCATGGTGGGGGCACTTTTGGGGTACTGTATATTTTGTGTCGATTTTCCGTACCTGAGAGATAATTGAATTATAGGTTTTTCTTATGCAATTATCTCTCATGCACAGAGGATCTTGGGATTAAAACCCCTATATTATTGTATTGGATGGAGACCCCATGTAGAGGTCTGTGCATAAAAGCCGTGTGTGGCCAGAATAAAATCAGTTGACTCCCAGAACTATATTTGGTCTGGTTACTGGGGGAATGGATGTTTGTATGCTTTAATGCTTCCAGAGTGGCTGAGTGAAGGAATTAGCGGGGGTAACCAGTCGGGTTACCCATGGTCCGCTACACGCTCCTTCTCGGTCTCTCCACTCTGCTGGTGGCCTTCTCCTGTTCTCTGCTCAATCGTTACTGCTAACTCTTGCTTGCAGGACTTCTTAAGGGGACTTCCTGAGCGTTGGAACAGCCTGTCTACCACCATCAGACTCTCCCCTAGTCTTCCATTATTTAAGAAGTGCCTCAAAACCCATCTCTTCAGAAAAGCTTATGGCCTCCCAAAGTAACTTCTACTACACAAACCTGTCTTTTGAAGGGCCACACTCCATTCTTACCTTCCAGTTCTGCTACTTTCCCATCTTTTCATTTGGTTTCTATCCGCCATGCTACCCTTCCCATCCTTCTATTTACCACGAGGCTAACAAGGCATTTGCCTTGGGCAGCATTTTCAAGGGGGGCAAAAAAAAAAACAGCTTCCAAATGCCCCGGCAGATGCTTTGTTAGCCTCATGTCATGGGGGACCCAAGAGCTGGCCACCTTAGGGCCCCCACAAGGTACGCGGCCATGTGTATTGTAGAAGGTAGTGCAGATCTCTGTGCTCTTCTTGCTCTGCTCCTTCGAGTGTATGCAGCGCTGTGGGGAGCCAGAATATGATGTCACTCCAGTCCTAACACCACTAAGCGGCGCGTGTGGGAGCAGAGCAAACCCATTAAGCAGCCAGAGGAGCCCAGCAGTCACACTGGACCCCAGGAACATAATCCACTTCAGCTCTCAAAAAGGTAGGGAGGCTGGTTGGATTTAAATTAAATTAAAAAAATAATAATAATTTCTGAGTGTCTGAGAAAATGTGTGTGAGTGTGTCAGTATCATCGTGTGTGTCTGTTAGTGAGTGAGTTTGTCTGTCAATAAGTGTGTGTCTGTCAGTGAGTGTGTGTGTGTCTGTCAGCAAGTGTATGTGTGTGTGTGTGTGTGTGTCAGTGAATGTGTGTGTCTGTAAATCAATGTGTGTGTCTGTCAGTGAATGTGTGTTTCTGTCAGTGTGTGTGTGTCTGTCGATGTGTGCCTGAGTGAGTGTTGAGTGAGTATGAGTGAGTGTCTGTCAGAGTATGTCAAATTAGTGAGTATGTGTCTGTCAGTGTATGCGTATCTGAGAGTGTGTGCCTGTCAGTGAGTGGGTATGTCAGTCTGTCTGTCAGTGAAAGTGTGTGTTGATTAAACAGTGTGTGTGCCAATGACTGTGTATCTGTAAATGAGTGTAAGCCAGTGCATGCATCAGTGTGCGCATGTGTAGGCCAGTCAAAGTGCAAGTTGGTCTTAAACAAGAAGAGGTGCAGCCTTGACAGGAAGGGGTTGGGCAAATTTAGATTGCCCGCGTTTCGTCGTGCCTAGCACAAATCCAAAATACACCACTGTCCCTTCCTATTGTGTTTATCCACTTCCTTTGGATTGTAAGTTAGTTTATGCAGGGTCCTTTTAACCAATTGCTCCTGTAACATTTTGTAATTGTCTCATTTGTCGTTAAATTCCCCCTTTATAATATTGCAAAGCGCTGCAGAATAAGTAGGCGCTATATAAATACCAATAATTATAATAAGAAGGGATAAAATCCAGTTAAGTGTCCCTTTAAGGATTGCCTCTCCAACATTATGTCACAACATCACACCAGGGATGGCCAATAGTTAGATTTCTGTAGTTGCAGTACTACAGGGAGTGCAGAATTATTAGGCAAGTTGTATTTTTGAGGATTAATTTTATTATTGAACAACAACCATGTTCTCAATGAACCCAAAAAACTCATTAATATCAAAGCTGAATATTTTTGGAAGTAGTTTTTAGTTTGTTTTTAGTTATAGCTATTTTAGGGGGATATCTGTGTGTGCAGGTGACTATTACTGTGCATAATTATTAGGCAACTTAACAAAAAACAAATATATACCCATTTTTAATTATTTATTTTTACCAGTGAAACCAATATAACATCTCAACATTCACAAATATACATTTCTGACATTCAAAAACAAAACAAAAACAAATCAGTGACCAATATAGCCACCTTTCTTTGCAAGGACACTCAAAAGCCTGCCATCCATGGATTCTGTCAGTGTTTTGATCTGTTCACCATCAACATTGCGTGCAGCAGCAACCACAGCCTCCCAGACACTGTTCAGAGAGGTGTACTGTTTTCCCTCCTTGTAAATCTCACATTTGATGATGGACCACAGGTTCTCAATGGGGTTCAGATCAGGTGAACAAGGAGGCCATGTCATTAGATTTTCTTCTTTTATACCCTTTCTTGCCAGCCACGCTGTGGAGTACTTGGACGCGTGTGATGGAGCATTGTCCTGCATGAAAATCATGTTTTTCTTGAAGGATGCAGACATCTTCCTGTACCACTGCTTGAAGAAGGTGTCTTCCAGAAACTGGCAGTAGGACTGGGAGTTGAGCTTGACTCCATCCTCAACCCGAAAAGGCCCCACAAGCTCATCTTTGATGATACCAGCCCAAACCAGTACTCCACCTCCACCTTTCTGGCGTCTGAGTCGGACTGGAGCTCTCTGCCCTTTACCAATCCAGCCACGGGCCCATCCATCTGGCCCATCAAGACTCACTCTCATTTCATCAGTCCATAAAACCTTAGAAAAATCAGTCTTGAGATATTTCTTGGCCCAGTCTTGACGTTTCAGCTTGTGTGTCTTGTTCAGTGGTGGTCGTCTTTCAGCCTTTCTTTCCTTGGCCATGTCTCTGAGTATTGCACACCTTGTGCTTTTGGGCACTCCAGTGATGTTGCAGCTCTGAAATATGGCCAAACTGGTGGCAAGTGGCATCTTGGCAGCTGCACGCTTGACTTTTCTCAGTTCATGGGCAGTTATTTTGCGCCTTGGTTTCTCCACACGCTTCTTGCGACCCTGCTGACTATTTTGAATGAAACGCTTGATTGTTCGATGATCACGCTTCAGAAGCTTTGCAATTTTAAGAGTGCTGCATCCCTCTGCAAGATATCTCACTATTTTTGACTTTTCTGAGCCTGTCAAGTCCTTCTTTTGACCCATTTTGCCAAAGGAAAGGAAGTTGCCTAATAATTATGCACACCTGATATAGGGTGTTGATGTCATTAGACCACACCCCTTCTCATTACAGAGATGCACATCACCTAATATGCTTAATTTGTAGTAGGCTTTCGAGCCTATACAGCTTGGAGTAAGACAACATGCATAAAGAGGATGATGTGGTCAAAATACTCATTTGCCTAATAATTCTGCACTCCCTGTACAGTTACAATTATTTACATAGAGCCAACATATCCTGCAGCTCTGTACAATAGATATACAAGAAAACACTAAATTCTAACAAAACATGATTGACATACCAGAACAGCATTTATCTATCTATCTATCTAGTTGACAGGCATACCGGGAAATTTTCCGGTGGGCCGTCAGCACCTGGGGCCGGACAGACAGCTGGCTCTACTGGTGGCCGCAGGGGGAGCTGGCTGTTCTGGCTCTGCTCCACCGCCCTCGCATGCTACTTAATAAGACCGGGGCCGGAAGATGACGTCATATTCCGGCCCTGGTCTTATTAAGCTGTGCGCTGGGGAGCAGAGACAGCACAGCCAGCTCCCCCTAAGGCCGCCATCAGAGCCAGCCCCCCCTGCAGCAGCCATCAGAGCCAGCTCCCCCTGCGGCCGCCAGAAGAGCCAGCTCCCCCTGCGGCCGCCAGAAGAGCCAGCTCCTACTGCGGCCGCCAGAAGAGCCAGCTCCCCCTACGGCCACCATCAGAGCTACAGCCCCCTACGGCCGCCATCAGAGCTTCTGTCTGTCATGGTGTGTGTCTGTCTGTGTCATGGTGTGTGTGTTTCTGTCTGTGTCATGGTGTGTGTGTGTGGCTGTGTGTGTTTTTAAAAATTGTGTTTTTACTCACCTTTCTCCCCCCCCACGTCGTGCTGGTCTCCCCTCAACTGGTCCTGCCTCTATGGCTGAGATCATCAAGCTTGATGATCTCAGCCAATCCGCACTGACACAGGAAGCACCTCTAGTGACCGTCTGAGTGTCTGTCACTAGGAAGCAATGTAAACACTGCCTTTCCTCTGAAAAGTCAGTGTTTACATAGAAAAGCCTGCAGGGACAAGCTATAGACACCAGAACCACTACATTAAGCTGTGTGTGTGTGTTTGTGTGTGTGCGCACCTTCTAGTGAGTGGGCTTGCTTGCATGTGTGTGTGTGTGCCTGCTAGTGAGTGACCTTGTGTTTTTATGTCAATGAGCTTATGTATATCTGTGAGATTGTTTGTCTATGAGGCTGTGTATCAATGAGCTTGTGTTTGTCAGTGAGATTGTCTGTGTCTGCATCTTAGTATGCTTACTGTATAATTAAACGTTTTACTCTGAAAGGACCAATATTTTATATTAGAAAAAGCAATATATATATATATATATATATATATATATATATATATATATATATATAACTCAATCATCTGGGGTGGCAAGACATGGCCTTACATATTATTTGCGACAATATATGGCGCAATGACTTATGGCATAGATTTTTTTTCCAGGGCTGCTATGTATCCCCAGTCCGGCCCTGTATATAGGCAGTTTGGCTACATTTCAAAATATAAAACAGTTTAGATCTCATGTTCTGTTTTGTTGGTTTTGTTTTTATGTTTCTAGAGGCTACAATGTCTCAACATGTTCTCAACAAGACGTAGGCACTATACTGGCTTCAGCTTCACTTGGAGAGAAAAAAGCAAGCCTTCAAAAAAGATCACAATATTAATGGTACATTTTGGTTTATCCTACTGCGGATATTAAGATGTATTTACACTTAAAAATCTAAATATTGGTTACATTTCCTGCTTAGCTTAGTGGATATAATAATACATTTTTGGAGTACTTTTTGTATTTAATCCATTTTTAATTTAGATATTGCATTATGAAAAGAAAAAAAAAAACATATAATCAAAGTTATAAAAATTATTGTATTGTCCTTACAACCGTGACTTACTGGAATCGTACCTGCCCTCCGACGGAGTACAATTTATTTGACTTCATGTTTCCTTGTGTTCACCCCTCCCCCAACCTACTCTCTCCCTTTCTGTCTTGGCAGTGAGAGCCTCCCTGTGGACTTTGCTAGATAGAGGTATGAAAAGAATGTTTTGTGGAAAATCTTTTCGGATAGGAAACTCTTCCTACCAGATTGTAAGAATCAAGATGTCATATATCAACATGACTGGGAGAATTCTCTCAGAGAATGAACATCCTTAATATACCCAGGGGAAAATGGGAGTGGCACGCTATGTGTGTTTTCATTTTTTAATCCTATTTTTTTCTGTTAGATTTGCAATTTGTAGTTATTATGTCACGTAGCAGTACATTATTATTATTTGTTATTATTATCATCATCATTATGGAATATTCCACAGTCTTTAACATTAATCATACCTGTCGACTCACAGCGTGTGACTTCAAATGTCACTTCAAATGTCAATTTTGATACCATTTTCGGATTCATTTGGGAGATAATTGGAGGTCACACCGTTTTGTACTGGCTATCTTATATCCTACCTTGATAATGCTTCCAGTAAATGGTTTTCCCACTAATGTGTCCCAGTTTGAATCTATATTTGAAGATTGTTAATAAAGCGTGCTGTAGTGGTTATGGTGCCAGGAAAGCACACTGTAGTGGTTATGGTTGCCCTCTTACCCTTCCGTATGTAGTCAGCCAATTCCTACCTCACTCCTTCACTCACTCGGCAGGCAGTGCTGGGGGAGAGAAGGTGGGGGGCTTTGGATACTGAAGTCCCTGGATTTTAAGAGATGGTGGAGGGTGAAAGGGGGGTTGGGGGGGGGGGGGGTGAAGGCAGGTGGATATTAGTGTTTTTTTACATTTATTTATGGGACTAGTTTGACTACTTATAATAGGGGGGGCACTCCTGGCACAATAACCACTTCTAGCATGCTGTAGTGGTGATGTTTCTTGGAGAGTTGCTTGAAGGAATGTTGAATGTTAATTGAAGATTATGCTAGCGCTAGTGTACTTATAATCTTAATTTTAATAATGACAGGAGGCGAGTATTTTGCATAAACTCTCTTTACTAACTCACACAGCAGTAAAGAAAAGTGAAAACATTAACCAATCAAAAAGTAGTAGGAGGTATAGTATTCACAGAGATGAGGCTCCTCCCCCTCTTTCGAAAGTGACATCAAATACAAGAGAACATATTAAGAAAACGGATAAAGTCTTGAAACATGCACCAACGGGTGACTATCCAAAGTACGGAGTCCTAGAGGTTGGAGGATGGTCCGAACGTGTACCAATGGTTGATTTTCCAAGTTACGAAGTCTTGGTGGCTGAAGGAAGGTCCAAACATGTCCATCCTGAGCGTAAACTGTAATGTCTTGAAGTTAAGCTGAAAAAGAGCGTGGGAAAGGTTAGGAACCGGTCTGGCAACTGTTTGCAGTATTGTAATAAACCCAACACAAACTCCACCGAGATATAATTAGTCTAGGTAAGACATTGAACGGTAACAAGGTTGTAGCTAAACAAGGTACAAGTCCGACTATACAAGGTGAGAATGGAAATAGAGAAAGGAAGGAAACTCAGAGTATAGGTATACTTACATGAGAGTATAGGTATACTTACATGAGATCTCATCCCTCGAGGGTGTGGAGGGTGGGAAAATACTCGCCTCCTGTCATTATTAAAATTAAGATTATAAGTACACTAGCGCTAGCATAATCTTCAATTTTACCACATGACAGGAGGCTTCATATTTTGCATTTTTAACGCTGAAACAGGAGAGACGTGGCTGCCCCCGAGTTCGGGCGTAAGTAGAAGGTCCGAAAGGTTGATTCTCGTGACCAATCTGCGGCTCGTAGGATGTCTGCCAGGGACGCTCCTGCGACGAAAGCTGATGAGGCCGCCGCACCCCGGACGGAGTGGGCTCCGAAGGTCTCCTCTACACCCGCCAGAGATTGAATCCATCTTACCCATCTGGCCAGGGTGGTGGTAGAGACTGGTACGTGGGGTCTAACGTAGGACACCAAGAGTTGGCCCGAAGGTGAGACCCGCAATCGGGATGTGACTTCCAGGTACCGATGCAGGGTGGACACCACGCAGAGAAGCGGTTCTGTAGGGAAAAAGGGGTAGAAAACTGATGTGGAGTCGGATTTCGTACGGCGTGAAATTTGGAAGGTAACTCCCTCCGGGGAAACCGAGAAAGCATCGATTTCGAATGCTCGTACGTCCGAGAACGAGACCAAACAAAGCAGAAGTGTCAGTTTAGCTGATAGCTGTCGGAGCGAGAGTCTGTTGTTGTCCGGCCAGTCCCTAAGGAATTGTAGGACGATCTCGACGTCCCACAGTCGGGAATATGTAGGTCTTGGAGGCCTCTGTAGTCTGATGCCCCTGAGAAGACGGCATACCAGTGGGTCTTTTCCAACGGGGATCCCCCGGGCCGGTACGTGGGCTGCCGAAATTGCGGAGCGTACTACGTTGAGGGACCGATAAGATCGGCCCGTGGAGAAGAGGTGGGAGAGGAAATTCAAGATGGCTGCTATAGGTGCCGTAAAGGGATCGAAATTCCGCACACTGCACCAACTAGACCAGGAGTTCCATGCTGATAAGTAACATCGTCTGGTTCCTGGCGCCCATGAGTCCCATAGGAGGTCTCGAGACGTTTGCGATAAGTCTTCGGTTTGCCAGGCTCCCCTGAAAGCGTCCAAGCCACCAGCGTGAGACGGTCTTCCAGGATGAGCGGATGTTGGTTTCCTTTCGGGTCCGTAAGGAGCGTCGGATAAGACGGTATGAGGAGAGGATCTTTGTAGGATGCTGTTAGGAGGTCCGGAAACCATGGTTGACCCGGCCATAGGGGCGAGATGAGGAGTAGGGAGCCGCGTTGGGCCTTCAGGTATTGCATCGTCCTCGCCACCATGGCGAATGGGGGAAAGGCATCCGCTCCCAAGGGAGGCCAAGGTTGGAGAAATGCATCTACTGCCTTGCTCTCTGGATCCGGGAGCCAGCTGAAGTACTCGTCTGTCTGCCTGTTGTTGCGGGAAGCAAAAAGGTCAAGGTAGAGGGGACCCCTCCTGGCCGAAAGACGTTGGAAGATCGCTGGGTCCAGTCTCCAGTCGCTGCTGTCCCGCCAGTGGCGTGAGAACCAGTCCGCTGTCAGGTTCGTTTCTCCCGGGAGGTATTCTGCCATGAGGGAGATTCTTGGGGTTAGACAGAATTTGAAGATGTCCTTGGTGATCTTTGAAAGGAGCCTGGATCGGGCTCCCCCCAGGCGGTTGATGTAGCGGACCGCCGAGATGTTGTCCATCCGGAGGAGGATGCAGCAGTCCGTCCGGTCCCTCGCTAGGCTGCGGATCGCGAATGACCCCGCCAGGAGTTCCAAGCAGTTTATGTGGAGGTTGGTTTCCTGAGAAGTCCAAGTGCCTCCTGTTGATCCGCCCTCGCCTGTGGCGCCCCAGCCCCAAAGGCTGGCGTCCGATTCCAGAACGATGTCGGGAGTATTCCCGAAGATGGCTCGGCCATTCCAGGCTTCCATGCTGTCCAACCACCATCCGAGTTCTTCCTTGACTTCTTCCGTTACTGGAATGGACTGGTCGTAGGACGGGTTCTGGCGGAGGAAGGAGGCCTTCAGATGTTGCATCGCCCTGTAGTGTAGTGGGCCCGGGAAGATTGCCTGTATGGATGCGGACAGAAGTCCTACGATCCGAGCTAGGTTGCGTAGTGGAATGGTGCGGCAGCGGATGACTCTGCGCAGTTCCTTCTTGATGGCTGTGATCTTTGAGATCGGGAGTCGTAGGGTGCTGGTCCTGGAGTCGATCTCGAAACCTAGGAACTGTATCGTCTGGGTTGGGGATAGTTCAGATTTTTGGTAATTCACCACGAAGCCCACGAAGTGTTGCGTTAGACTGCACCTGTCTGTGGAGAACAGTAGCAGGTCGTCCAGGTAGATAATGCACCGAATTCCTTGAGTTCGTAGTCGTGAAACGACTGGTTTGAGAAGCTTGGTGAAGCACCACGGTGCTGAGCTTAGGCCGAATGGGAGGCATGTGAACTGCCAGGGTTGGTTTCGCCATAGGAATCTGAGGAATTGACGGCAAGATGCGTGGATGGGGACCGACAGGTAAGCGTCCTTGAGGTCTAGCCTCGTAAACCAGTCCCTGTCTTGGAGGAGATCTCTCAGAAGATGAATGCCTTCCATCTTGAAGTGCCTGTACATTACAAAAGCGTTGAGCCCCTTCAGATTTATAACCGGACGGAACTCTCCGGATTTCTTTTTTACTAGAAAAATGTTGCTGAAGAAACCCTGTCCGTCGGGGGCCGGCTCTATCGCCCCTTTCGTTTCGAGCTCTCGTAGTTCGCCGTTGATCAGGCGGCGGTCCTCCTCGGAGCATTGAATGGGGTGTGGGTGAGTGAGCTGGTAGGGGGGTTCTATGAAGTCGATGACGTAGCCCCGAACCGTCTGGAGGATCCATGCGTCTGTGGAGATGGTCATCCAGTTCTGAAAAGACAGGGCAATACGGCCTGCGGTATAAGGGGTAAGTGAAACTAGAGGAGAGATATTGCTTACCTGTGGGGAAGCGTGCTCTGCCACGGCTACGAGGTCCTCTGCCTCGGTCTGCTCCTCGGGTATAGGAGAAGGGTTGTCTGAAGCCCACTTCCGGGTAGAAGGGTTGTGGTCTGTGTGACCGGGGGCCAGAAGGCCAGAATCGGCTGGCTGCACGGCCCCTGTAGCGGCCAGCCCGTCCAAAAACACCCCGACTGGGGTAGCCTCTGAAGACTCGCTTCATGGATGTCTGAGCCTTATTCAGGGACGTAAAAATTTTAACATGCTTGTTCAGCTCTTTTAAGAAGGGTTCCCCAAATAGTTTGCCCTGTGCCAACGGTCCCAGTTCCTTGGTGCCCAATTCCACCAGTTTTCCGTCAATACGGAGTAAAGCCGCCTTGCGCCTCTCAGAGGAGAGGGCTACGTTGGTGTTGCCAACGAAACAGAAGCACCTTTGTGCCCATTCTCTGATGTCGTGTGCCCATTCCTTGACCATGCTAGAGTCAAATTGATCGGCTCTGGTGAAAGCATCATCTGCCAGGTATAATATGCGTGAGAGTGGGCCGATAGCGTCCAGCAGCTTGTCTTGGACCCAGTGGAATCCCTTCTCCACGCCCCGTCGAGGGTCGCGGCCACCCCGGGACATAAAGGTGTTCATCACCTGGTCAAACTCCGGGGTTTGAGTTATGTGGTCGGGAAGCGAGGGGCGCGGGCATTCCGAGTGTAGACGGTTGCGCACCGTTTTATCAAGTGGTTTGCGAAGCCAGCGGTGCATAAATTGTGTCCAGTCCCCAGAGCGTGGGTGGCGGATATTGCGAGGGTCAAAAAGACGTTGCCCTGTGGGGTCTAGGATGGCATCCTCTTCCTGAGCAGGTGTGAGGTCGTCTGGTAACTGACTGTCCTCTAGGAAGGTGCCTCGTAGGAGGCCCGTATGGGAGCCGGAGTCCGAGTCCCAGTTGTCATCTTGCGGATCAGAGTCCGCGGCTTGCCACTCGTCCAACACGGCCATAGAACGCGTGTGTTCTTCCCCCTCATCCGAGGAGTAGTGGGCAGGTGTAGGTGGGGCTGGCCTATGTCGTTTAGGCGCCTTACCCTTGCCCGGTGCGTCGCCCGCTTTCTCACCTTTCCAGTGACGCTTGGTGGGGCGTGGGGCCGCCAGTACGTGTGACTCCGAAGCCTCAGAGTCCTCGTCCTGAGGTTGGGTCAGCTTGGCTTTTCTGGATTTGTCGGTAGATGCCGACATAACTCTGGACAGTGCTTTTTCCATAGAGGCGGAGATGGCTTCCGCAATCATAGACTGGAAGTCCGCAGGGGTTTGGGATGCTTCCATCGTGATTATGTTGGCACAGGGTAGATGGGCTAGGGGTCAAGTAACTAGGTATGCACTCAGTAACAATAAAGTTAGCAATAAGAACACCCCAGCAGGATGTGTAGCAGTATAGGTACAAGTAGTAGTACCAGGAAAAACAACCCCAGCAGGGTAAATTGGGTTTTGTCTTACTAGGCTGCACCCAGGAATGTATATGTATATATCTGTGAGGGTGGCACGAAATCCACCTAATCTGATACCAATATGGGGTTGGAATGTCCCTTTAACATATACATATATAGGTGGCACGAAATCCACCTGAAGGCAGCAGTGTAATAAGGGCTTCACCCTGTAGAATTAAGGGTGGCACGAAATCCACCCAGTAAATAAGTGGGGAACAACAAAATGACAGTGGACTCACCACTGAGTAGGGCCAGCAGCCTCTGAGTCCTTACAGGACGATAGTGACCCCTGCCAGAGCGATAAGTAGCGTTTTCTGAACAAATCTTGTATCCCAGACGGCTGGGATATGAGCAGAGCGAGCGTTATGCGGTCGGAAGCCTGCACTAGATCGCGGAACTCCCAAAATGGCGGCCGAGAATCTCGCGAGACGCGAGATCCAAGATGGAAGCCGGGAAGAGGTTTCCCTGCGTGTCGGCAATACAGAATGCGGCTGGGGAGCCGCAGGGGAGTAATAGAGACAGGGTGAGCGTTACCCTGAGGGAGAAATGAGCTGGGAGGCCAGCGAAAACGGAGGAAAAAAAGGAAGGAAAACAAAATATATCGAAAAAACACATGAAGAAAATAGAACATGAGATAAACATGTAATAAAGGGGTAAACCCCCCCCCCCCCAGGATAGGAGGGGGAAGTCCCCCCGAGGAAAAACAGTAACGTAAGAAAAGAAAATATACATATATAACAGGAATACAATGTAAATAAAGGGAAGAGCCTGAAACTCTGACCTGTCTGCTGATGGAGCAGTAAAGAAAGAGGGGGAGGAGCCTCATCTCTGTGAATACTATACCTCCTACTACTTTTTGATTGGTTAATGTTTTCACTTTTCTTTACTGCTGTGTGAGTTAGTAAAGAGAGTTTATGCAAAATATGAAGCCTCCTGTCATGTGGTAAAATTAAGGTTTTCATAAGGTCCATTGACCGGTATTACAGTTGTTGGTATATTTATGTAATCATTGTGAGCTGTTTGAATATAGCTAGGTATATTTAGCAAGAGTCTCAGGTTGAGCTAGTTTAGAAAGTCTGCAAGTATGACAATAATATGATTAATGATTGGCAAAAGATATAACAGAAGAATGCAAAGTATTTTGTTTAAGTATTCTGGCAATGAATAGAGTAATCCATTTCAAGGGAGCACCTTATAATAGAAAATGTAAACAAAAAAAAATATGTCTTCCTTTAATATAATAAAATACTGGCTAACTGTTTTTTTCTAATTAAAACTTTAAAAATGAAAATTAACTTACCTTTATTCCAGCGTCAGGATAGACTCCTCACTGAAGTCATCAAAAAGATTGAGAACATTTGACCAATCAAAAGCCATAAACATAAAGAAGCATTATTCATTTATGGTGCATGGGTAGCATTCACCACTATCTACCAAGTTAATACTTCTCTATTAGAAGCATTGAATCAGAAGCTTCTAATAGAGAAGCAGTGGATTCACACCAAACATTCTGTGCTTGTGTCAGTGAGTGCGTGTGACATTGGATGCTTGTACTAGTGCTTGTGCTAGTGTGGTTGTGTCAGTCAGTGCTTGTGACATTGTGTGCTTGTATGTATGTATGTCAGTGAGTGTTTGTGCCAGTGTGTGCTTGTATGTATATGTCACTTAGTGCTTGTGACATTGGGTGCTTGTACCAGTGTTTGTGCTAGTGTGTGTATGTCAGTGAGTGCTTGTGCCAGTGTGTGCTTGTATGTATATGTCAGTAAGTGCTTGTGATATTGTGTGTATGTCAGTGAGTGCTCGTGCTAGTGTGTGCTTGTTTGTATATGTCAGTAAGTGCTTGTGACATTGTGTGCTTGTGATATTGTGTGTATGTCAGTAAGTGCTTGTGACATTGTGTGCTTGTGATATTGTGTGTATGTCAGTGAGTGCTCGTGCTAGTGTGTGCTTGTATGTATATGTCACTTAGTGCTTGTGACATTGGGTGCTTGTACCAGTGTTTGTGCTAGTGTGTGTATGTCAGTGAGTGCTTGTGCCAGTGTGTGCTTGTATGTATATGTCAGTAAGTGCTTGTGATATTGTGTGTATGTCAGTGAGTGCTCGTGCTAGTGTGTACTTGTTTGTATATGTCAGTAAGTGCTTGTGACATTGTGTGCTTCTGATATTGTGTGTATGTCAGTAAGTGCTTGTGACATTGTGTGCTTGTGATATTGTGTGTATGTCAGTGAGTGCTCGTGCTAGTGTGTGCTTGTATGTATATGTCACTTAGTGCTTGTGACATTGGGTGCTTGTACCAGTGTTTGTGCTAGTGTGTGTATGTCAGTGAGTGCTTGTGCCAGTGTGTGCTTGTATGTATATGTCAGTAAGTGCTTGTGATATTGAGTGTATGTCAGTGAGTGCTCGTGCTAGTGTGTGCTTGTTTGTATATGTCAGTAAGTGCTTGTGACATTGTGTGCTTGTGATATTGTGTGTATGTCAGTGAGTGCTCATGCTAGTGTGTGCTTGTTTGTATATGTCAGTGAGTGCTTGTGACATTGTGTGCTTGTGATATTGTGTGTATGTCAGTAAGTGCTTGTGATATTGTGTGTATGTCAGTGAGTGCTTGTCAGGGTCGGGTTGAGAACCCATTGAGCTTGGTGTTGACATTCATGATGGGCCTAATTACAGAATCTTATTGACAGCAAACATTAGAACAGTCATACCTCCCAAATGTTCTGTATCTGGTGGAGTTGGCGCAGGAGGAAACTCACAGGATGCATTTATAACAATGCAGATACCCTATGCTAATCTCTCAACCAAACCCATATCCTCCAATATTGGATTCCTGTGAAGCTAGACGTCGGTGGGCGACGTAAAAGGAGGTGCACAAATCAAATCACTAGCACCACCTAAAGGGTTTGAACCTGACCAGAAAGAGGGCAGCACTGCCCAAACAATTGGAATGTCAGCATGGTGTGAATGCATGCCAGGCTGTCTGCCAATCACTCAGACCAGCCAACTAAGGGTGGATTATGTAGACAGCATTTAGCACTGTTAACTTGGCACAAATGCATCTTATTATGATCTTTGCTATCTGGGGACAGGTCCCTGATGTCCCCCAGCACTCACTTGTCCCTTCCTCTCATTACTTTCTTACTAGCTGGAAGAAGCTCCTGCTATGCAGCATGGGACAGAGAAATGGTGAATGTAGTGAGTGTAGAATCAAGGGGACAGTGCTGGTGTCTGGGTGTGATGTTGAGTACCCGTGCTATTATGTGTCAGTGTGTGCTTGCGTCAGTGAGTGCTTGTGCCTATGTGCATGTCAGCATGTGCTTTTGAGTGTATATCAGTGAGTACTTGTGCCTATGTGTATCAGTGAGTGCTTGTGTCTGGGTGTGATGCTGAGTACTTGTACTATTATGTGTCAGTGTGTGTTTGCGTCAGTGAGTGCTTGTGTCTGGGTGTGATGGTGGGTACCTGTGCTATTGTGTGTCAGTGAGTGCTTGTGCCTATGTGTATGTCAGCGTGTGCTTGTGAGTGCCTATGTGTATCAGTGAGTGCTTGTGTCTGGGAGTGATGGTGGGTACCTGTGCTATTGTGTGTCAGTGAGTGCTTGTGCCTGTGTATCTATGTCAGCGTGTGCTTGTGAGTGTATATGTGTATCAGTGAGTGCTTGTGTCTGGGTGTGATGGTGGGTACCTGTGCTATTGTGTGTCAGTGAGTGCTTGTGCCTGTGTATCCATGTCAGCGTGTGCTTGTGATGCTGAGTGCCTGTGTTATACATACACACATCGGTTGGGCGAATAGGATACATTGCGGTCATTGCCTTGGGGCAGCAGAGTGGTAGTAAAGATTATTGCGAGTCGCTGAAAATAGAAACATGGCGTATACAGTTCTTATTGTGCTTGGAGTACTTCTTCTAAAAAATACAAATAGAAACAAACAGCAAATTACTTTGATCTACTAATATTGCTTCAACATACCCTGCAGGTGGAGTCACGCTACCTGTGCTCTAACTAAACAGGAAGATTCATATTATCCCCGTCCCTTAATTCAGCAGAAGATGTAGTGTAACAGGGTCAGTCACTAAAGTGTGAATTGTGAGGAATATTGGTGCAGACTGAATACATTATTTATTATGTTCTATTCTAGTTTATTATTATGTATATTATTGTGTTCTAACCCTTCCATGGTAACGAGGAGGTCATTTGATCAAATTCCTCCACTGGACATGATTATGTTAAACTGATAGGAGGGGGCTGCACACTTGGATACCTGTTAGAACCATACACAAGGGATAGGGAGTGCAATGCTTCTATGACTAGCACTAGGCAATAAGATAATCACACCTGCTCTTAGTATCCTGAGTATTACGCAGCTGCAGTATGTTTGCAGATGTGTGCACAGCCATATACCCATGTATAGGAGTTTCAGTACAGTTAACTTAAACACTTGAAAAACATGACAATAATTCTGTACGTTTCAACTGTAGAAACGAGATTCCGCCGTGCACCCTGACTCCTCGAAAGAAGTGCCCCTTGAAAATTATGTGTAAATATTTCATTTTGCAGAAATTGGATATTTGTTAATATTAAGATGACAGAATTCTGTACTACTGTTCGAGACTTGAAGCCTTATTCCGAATTACAACATTACAGCTGTGCTGGGAATTTAAACGTCCATTGCACAGAACATTCACAGTGAGAATACAAAAATATAAAAAACAAAACAAAAAAAAATCACCCAAGAGAATTTTTTTGGTATGTGAAACTTTGTGATGCCAATATTTTTTCGCAAGCTGGGCCTCGTCAGTGTCACAAAATCCGCCTACAGATGGGAATAAGCATTGGCAGGTGTTCTCTTCAAGCATTCCTGCTGTCCTCTGGTGTGCTTCTCAAAGGCAACGTTTTCTGGTAAACAGCAATGCTTCCAAGGGTGGGTACAATACTCTGCTTGCATAGCTTTTTATTGGCACAATAATATTCAGTTGTGATAGTAACAGTTTTTGTATTGTGTCTACACAAGTCAATGGAAGAAATATGAGGCTATAACAAGGGACATACTTATTTAATTTGCATGTCGTGCGTGTTAGAAATATCAGTTACTGGGACAGAACAACCAGTAGACGGAGTAATCACATCTCCACAAAGCTCCAATCTGCCTGCAATTATAGAACATTTCGTATAGCCTGGGAAACATTCTGAGAGATGCACATCGCAAAAGGCAGGACCTCAGAGGCTGGCAATCTTTTGTTTTAAACAACCTTGACCCAAAATAGCTACAACAAGTGTAACGCACGCCACAAAATCAGCTTAGTGTAGTGCAACCATAAGCAATTCTATATTGACTACAAGAACCATACAAAAGGCTTCTCGGTCTGTTGACACTGGATATTCCCAAAAGATGTACTTGCACAATTTGGTCAAATCTACTCTATGCCCACCAACAAAAGTTGCGGTGCTCCATACTGAGCTCCACAGGCCAGGTAGGGGTGGCGAAAACAAGTGCTGCAGACATTAGGTAGCCAATGACCCATGTGGGTCACATGGTAGACAAACAGAAGTCATGCAATCTGAACAGATAACAAGAACAGAGTTTTAGGTGACAAGAATGAATCTTACAGAGTTATCTACTAAAATGATAACTGCAAGTGTACTATTTTGCCCTCTTATTTAAAATCCACTTTAAATTAACTTTTAAATCTGACTTTAGGGAATATCCCTTATTAAAGTTAGGGGCTTTGTGGAGTCAGTTACTGTCCTGCAGGTACCCCACTTTTTCAGTTCATAAAAAGTATAGTATTCAAATATTTGCATATAGGTAGACCTCACATTTACAGGGTTATTCAGTACAGTGAGACTTCACAAAGAACTGCAAACTCACCTTAATAACATAAACATCAAAACACACATAAATAGTGAATAGCCCAAAAACACCCACACACTGGTTCACTCTGAAAAACTGTGAATTATACAGAAATAGAAAAGACAAACAGATTGGTGTGGTGTGTCTTAAAGGAAAAATAAATGAAAATATTAACAAACTGTGGGGATTATAGTAAGTGCAAAATTACAAGGATTGCTTACACATGCAGTTCTTCTTAGTATGGTATTCAGAATCCACATAAACGTCACAAGTGTGAAGATACTAATCTTCCAAACCATTAATCACTTGAACCATATAAAAGACATAACATAGTGTAAAACCATAAACACAAATCTAATTAAAACCAAATATGGCACTCACAAACGTGGCCAGAATGGAACATAAATAGGTCTAAAAAGACATTCAATGAGCAGTAAAGACGAACCCAAAGCCCAAAGACCCCTCAAACCTTGCCTACAACCGGCTGACAAGTTATGGGCCGCAAAACGAAGAAGGCTAAAGCGGACAGAAACTCCCAAGGGAGAGACATTGGAGAAATGCTGCAGAACTCGCAGCAGGCCGCGTGGTCCAAAATGGCGCCGGCCGACGACATCACCTCCTACTCCTCGGAGGATTTCACGCCGGACCTCATGGAGGGACCACCTTACGGGGCCATGTCAGACCGCAAAACGGCTCCACAGAGGACCGGGGACCCGGTCACCGCAGACCAAATTAAAAAGATGCTGGCGGAACTCCGCAAAGACCTAGCAACTGACATGGCTGGATACAAAGAGGCCATAGCAGGGGCCACATCTAAAATCTCCCTGTTGGAGGCCCACTCTACTGCCCAGGATACCAGGATATCGGAGGTGGAAAAGCAAGTGGCAGACCTGGCACGACAGCAACTAGCTACATCAGATAGGCTAGACGCTATGGAGGATCAGAGGAGGCGGTATAATCTAAAAGTCAGGGGGATACCAGACTCGGTCGATGCCGCCGACTTGCCCCACTTTATGAGGCGCCTCATCGGAGGCCTGCTCCCACCAAAGCAAGCAAAGTCCCTAAAGCTGGATGGTATGTTCCGGTTACCTAAACCGGCCAGAGCGCCGGCAACAGCGACGGCCGACCTCATACTCAGACTCCAAACGCTAAACGACAAGGCCACACTACTAGCGGCTCTGCGGGGTAAAACCCCCTTTCCATTCGAGGGCACCTCCATTACAGTCTTCCCAGACCTCACCAAGAGCACACTCACCTGGAGGAAAACGCTGCAGCCTCTCTTACAACACCTTCGAGCCAAAGATATCCCCTATAGATGGGGCACACCACGAGTTGTAATGTTTACACAAAACGGGACTACCCACAGAGCACAGGGATACAAGGAGCTGGAAGCGCACCTACATTCAACGGGCATTTTGCAGGCCCCACCGACGAGCGGAACAGGACTGTCCCAGCTGAACCCGGCCACCATTCGGGAATTTACCCCGAGAGGGCAACAAGGAGCCTCAACAAAGGGTTCACACACCTGAGAAACTCATGGGGACTTGTGTGTTCCACCACTTCTAAAACACCATGCCTACCACTGTTAGAGATTGTTTTTGTTTTATTTGTATTGCTGTTCTCCTTTATTTACGGGTTGTTTTTTTTTTCTTACTTCTTTTATTTTCCATTTCCTTTACTAATGTGCAACTGGTACTACAAATGTGATGCCTAATAGCCTTCTAGAGGATCGACCAAATTGTACCACAAGCGAGAAATATGCACACACATAGAGAGGACGCACTGGTACTTGTTAACTGGCGGTCTGTATACTGCACGGTCTAGGGACCACCGCCGCTCACTGAATTCCACTACCCCCCCCCTCCTTTTGAGGAACCAACACTACAATGCCAACACATAGTCGAGAAGAAGGAGGTATAACTCCACCGCAGGTAACACTACGCTGACTCCCCATTCTTACCATGCCCATAAGGGGCTCCACACTTGAGTCCACCTAACTTTGGATAGTATAATGTACTTAAACTAAAAAATGTGCTATGCTTTTTTGATAAACACCAGACCTGACTAGGAAACATATCTTTATTAATCTTGTTTATTATATTACTCTTGTTCATTATATTCAAAAAATGTGCAACTGATCTACGTATGCCATGTACCTGTGATTTTGAAATGCTTATAACTGCTATTGTGGCATTGCAAGCATAACTGTCATCTCTTGCATATCAAAAATAAAGAATTTAAAAAAAAAAAAAATGAGCAGTAAAGACGTATCCCCAGCAATTGAAAAAGCCTCAGCCCACCTTCTATTCATGGGTCAGGGTCCATCAGGTGTGGAGAAATCTTGTCCTTGACAATGTCCAATGCTTTAAGAAGCACTTTGGAACTTTTCTCATTGTTACCAAGCAGTTGACATTTTCAAGGTTATTTATTTATTATTGCCATTTATATAGCGCCAACAGATTCCGTAGCGCTTTACAATATTATGAGAGGGGATTTAACTATAAATAGGACAATTACAAATAAACTTACAGGAACAATAGGTTGAAGAGGACCCTGCTCAATCGAGCTTACATTCTATAGGAGGTGAAGTGTAAAACACATTAGGACAGGAATTTGCAATCAAATAAGGTGGGCTGCCCTTTAGGAGAGGGCAAGAGACAGGTATGTGAGGTAAGGGTTAGTCTTGGAGGCCATAAGCTTTCCTAAAGAGATGGGTTTTAAGGCACTTCTTAAAAGATGCAAGTCTGATGGCGGTAGGCAGGCTATTCCCTAGGAAGGGAGCTGCCCGCGAGAAGTCCTGCAAGCGCGAGTTGGCCGTACGGGTGCGGACAACGGACAGGAGGTGGTCACGGGCAGAGCGGAGAGACCGAGAAGGGACATACCTATGGATCTGTGAGGAGATATAAGAGGGGCTAGAGTTGTTCAGTGCTTTATAGGTGTGAGTTAGTACCTTGAATTGACTCCTATAGCATACAGGAAGCCAATGTAAGGACTGGCAGAGGGGTGAGGTGTGAGAGAAACGACTAGAGAGGAAAATCAGTCTAGCAGCAGCGTTCATTACGGACTGTAGGGGTGCAGTACGGCTTTTGGGAAGACCAATCAGGAGAGGGTTACAATAATCCATGCGGGAAATTACTAGAGCATGGACAAGCTCCTTGGTAGTATCTGTTGCAAGAAAGGGGCGGATGCGGGCTATGTTTTTAAGATGGAATCTACAGGATTTGGCAACATGCTGGATGTGAAGCTCAAAGGTGAGACCAGAGTCAAGTATGCCGCCAAGACAGCGCGCTTGCAAGGATGGACTGATGTTAGTACCAGAAACTTGAAGGGAGAGCCAAAGAGGAGGATCAGTATTAGGAGGAGGAAAGACAAGGAGCTCAGTTTTTGAGAGATTGAGTTTCAGAAAGCGGGAGGACATCCAGTCAGAGATGGAAGAAAGGCAAGCAGTGACACGTTGCAGGACGGCAGGGGAGAGGTCTGGGGAGGAGAGATATAGCTGGGTGTCATCAGCGTACAGGTGGTAGCAGAATCCAAAAGAGGCAATAAGTTTGCCAAGAGAGGCAGTATAAAGAGAAAATAGAAGGGGACCAAGGACGGAGCCTTGGGGGACTCCAACCGAGACAGGACGAGGGGAGGAGGTATCATTAGAAAAAGAGACACTGAATGAGCGTTGGGAGAGATAAGAGGAAAACCACGAGAGGACAGAGTCAGGTTAGAATAGCCATAGGGGAGTCCAAATCAGCTTTTTTTCCAGTAAGGCTAATTTGGCCTGAAAGTTGAAATTGACTTCTCACGTTAGTACATAACTCTGAAAGTCTCTGTAGAAATTACTTGGATGAAATTAGAAAGTTAGATTTCCTCAAAATGATCATCAAATGTGAGAGACTGGGCTTTTTACCCTAAAAAGTCCTTTGTTTATGCCAAACTGATTAAAAAGAATTTGACAAAAAATAGGGGACTGAATCCTTAGCAGATCATAATATAATAAACTGGAGCTCGTTTTTTTTTTTTTTTACAATTGGTGGTATTTAAAACATTTGGTTATTGTAATTGGTGAAGTGTGAAATGGAATCTCCAGGGCAATCTATTCAAAGATTAATATTATGTGAAATTTTAGGGTCGACATATTTAGAAAGTTCCCACATAGCTCATGTTTTATATTAGACATAGTACGTTTTGTTTATACATCTCCCCAAGATGTCAAATATAAATTTAGAAGTCACTTTGCACCCTTTTCACGGTTTAAAAAAAACAAACCCAAAAACACTAAACTACTGTGCAAAAAAAACAAAAAAACAAAACAAAACAAAAAAACCCCAGAAAGGAATATAAAAAAGTTCAACATGTCAGAAGAAAAAAAAAAAAAAAGATATATTTGTTGTAGCTTCAAGGCAGAAAAGACGAGAGTCACTCTTCCCCCTGGAAATTATTGGAAACACATAAAGCTGTCAATTATAACCGTTACTATTATTTGTTGTGATATGTCAACTGGTAAAATGTTTAAAGAAATAAAACCTGTACGTTAGCACTGGTTTAACATGTTTGTTCACATGTATCCTTGATAGGATTAGTTACCACAGAGATACAAAACGTTACTTAAGAAAAGCCGCAATAGAGATTCACAGAAGGATTATAACTCTAATTCCTACAACAATTCCTCAGATTAAGGGATTTTTCCTAGAATGTAGAAGCGCATAAGGAATGTGTATATTTTTCTTCCCAACGCATGCCGAAGGAATCTACCTATGCTACCTGTATATAAGTTTGCCGTAGATTTTTGCAAGAATTTCTGTTCATAATATAATTGTGTGTTTGCTTTCTGGAAGATCTATAAAAGGTCTGCTAGCATCTGAGATGAAAAAAATTTAGGCACTCAAATAATTTCGTTTGAAAAATAAGACAAAAATGAAAATTGTGTAGAGTATCAAAGATATTGTTGCCCTGTAAAAAAAAAAAAGAAAAAAAAAGAAAAGAAATGGAAAAAACAACTTAGCTTAAAGATCTTAAAGCTGATATTCTTTCGTGTGAGAGCAGCTCGAGGACGTCTCACTGTCTACTAAGAGACTCCATCAATTAGCCTCTAATTCTGGTCTGTGGTCTTTTAATTATCCTATAAAGCCCTGTCTAGCAGATGTTTTATTAGAATAATATAATTTTTACTTTAATCATTAATTGTTTTTTTCCCATTAGTATTAGCAGCAGTACTTGCTTCCCCTTTACCTAGCCCCCTCCCCAGTAAAATTCAAGACACAAGGATTAATGCACAATAGAATATTAAAAAAGAAGTTACGGAAATCTTCTGTTTTTCTTAACAGTGGTAACTTTTATTAAGTAGTCAGTGCCTGAATCGTCTTGTGAGATGTCTAATGTGTAGTGTCATATAAATGTGCACAATAAGGACCATGTAGCTGTTTTGCATATCTGGTTCATAGATCATTTTAATTCCTAAAAGGTTGCCATGTCCGTGATAAAATTTACTTTCAGAAGCACTAAGGAAGCATGTGCCAAGGAGATTACTTCTGTGATTCATTTAGCAAGGGTAGGTGATGATGCATGTTTGTCTTTATTTTCATCATCTATTAACAATAGATGGGATTTCTGAAATTGCAAAGTCTTCTCAAGACAGTAGAGCACTGATCTTTTAACATACAGGCAATGAATATGAAGTTCTAATTCTAAAGAATTCTGCTAAAACCAGTTAAAGGACACTCCAGCCCCCTAAAGCGCATCAGTTTATTGAAGTGATTTATGTGTGAAGAGTTTGTCTTTTTTTTTAAACTCATTTAACACACCCTGGCTGTCAATCAGACAACCACTCCTGTTACTTTCTGGTTTGTTTAGCCCAGTGGAGCTAAACTCAAGAGGCCGGCCATTACTTTGCAAAGACTTCTCATTGAACTACATTGGGAAGTCTGTGATTGGACAGCCACAGGAAGTCTGGGATGGGTTAGAAGGGGAGGGTTTACAAAAGCTTCAAACAAGAGATCTGCAGCTTTTGCAAACAGTTTTTAGATATACCTTCAATATAAAAACAAATCGTTAAATACATGTAAGTTTTCATTGGGGATATACCTACTAAACAGTGGATTTTACACTGTTTTGAATTTAGGCAGAGTGTGTCCCTTTAATTAATTCATATTTACCCTATTACGTGGTACTAGTGCAATTTTCTGTAACTGTAGTACTTAGAATTTTACTCTTTCCTTACTGAAAAAAACTAATACAAAAAATTAAGTGCAGTTTTTGAAGCAAAATTCTAATAGTGGAAACTCATTGAAAGCAACAAAATGCTCTTACCGACTACATCACTTTTAGACCTTTGTCACAGAATTTACGCTATTTTTTGGCTATTATGCCTAAAATTGTGATTAAAAAAATACCTCGCCGTCGCAAAATCTTCCCGTTTGCAAAACTGCCAAAATATAACCTTCCTGAGTCCTGGATGAGTTATCTACCTACAATCCTGCCCTTTAGTCTTTGCACACGTTAAGATTTTGGCTGTCTTTTCCCATGTATATGCCTCAGACACATCTTTTTCTCCTACATTATCCATAATTGGTGGAAAGTACATAACAGGTGTTACACATCTTCTCCCTGCCAGCATTCCAGTACATGCCTTTACATATGAACGCTATCTTTCTCGCAGAATAAAGCAATCTACTCTGCTAATCCGCTGTCTCTATGCCAAACTGTAACTGTTCATCTCACCCTACCAGCTGTTTGCCTACGTAAACGTATCCACAATACATTCCTCACGCTCTGCTCGCATTTGGGGGGCAGTCACCAACGTCCATCATTGGCTAGCTACACTCTATGAGAAGTCATCGCTAATGAATGGCAGCTGGCTCCAGGCTGGAGCATATGTGCCAATCTTTTCACAGGGAACTACAGCAATTTTTACGCTTCTTTGCAAACCATCACTGTGTGCAAACCACTTAAACAGTACAGAGAGCTCTTTTTAAAGTACATTTAATGAAGAATGTATTCCAAGGAGAGCAAACATTGATATCAATGCAAATGTCAGAGCTTGGGAATGTGATTACCACACTGTGCACTGTGCATAAGGATGTCCAGCGTCTTGCGAATCCCTATTGTAAAGCTGATTCAATGCTTTTCTTTGGAGGAGACCTAATGCGCGCACAGTCCTCGACGCACATGCGCATTAGGTTACCCCTCTCACGCTGACATCAGAAAAGGCAGCGATAAAGCCAGTGCCAACGGACGCGCAGGGGCCATGGGACACTGTAGTGTTAAGAATACAGTTTTGTATTCCTAACATTAAAGTTTTCCTTTAACTCCTAAATGACAGATAATTGAGCAGTGATACTTCAGGGGCATGATCTATACACAAAAACTACTTTATTAACCCCTTAAGGACACATGACATGTGTGACATGTCATGATTCCCTTTTATTCCAGAAGTTTAGCCCTTAAGAGGTTAAGCTAAAGTTGTGTTGATCCCTATGGTATCCATTTAAGAAAAAATATTAGGACATTGTTATCATATTATGCTTATAAGATATCAACTTCAGTAGATAAGTACATTGTAAATGACGAGCAGGTGGTTTAGGAACTTACACTTTACCTCTCTCTTGCCAATTTCTCTTTTGTCACTTCTTGCTGTGACACGTCATAATGAAATATTTCATGTGATTCAAGGCTTCCTGATTTTACGTTCTCAAGTTCCTGCAAAATTCTATAGGACTTGCCATTACACAGTACTTCTTGCCCATTGTAGGTTTACTCATATTGATGAAAAATGCGTGAACCAACTTTTTTTTTTTTCCTCATTGTTTAACTCTGATTACAGTTAAAATCAATGTTGTAGCTTTGAGGGATTGCATTTGCATGGAATGTCTACTGCATCTATTTCATTTTCTTAGCTGGAGCAGGAGATATCTTGTCATAGTTCAGCTCTATAATAATTGTGCTGGAAAGCATTCTATAGCAATATCTAGAGTTCTTTGTTTCTTTGTTGAAATTACACCGTTACATGCGCTGTAAAGAGACATGCGTCATTAAGTTCAGACTTCTGACATCTGTTTTGACGGCTGGGTACCTCCACCAAAGACTACTTTCTAGCTGGAACCGGGGAAAAGCTCAGCGCTTCTGCTCCAGTCACCGTGGCTTGATTGGGGTCCTCCTGCAGCCACTCCGTCCTGGAACAGGATAGGGGACTAACTCTATTCCCTCCCTCACTAGTCCTGGGAGATCTAGTCCACAAGGACTTTCCCTGGTGAATCCTCCACGACCTGGAACAAGGTGCTGAGCAGTGTTTAGCCCTTTCCTCTCCCTGTAACTCAATCACAATATTTTTGATTTTAATGAGCCAAACTCAGCTTTTTATGCACAGACCCCAGCATTGAGTCTCCATTGTATTCAGCACAAGCCCCTCCCAGGAATCTCTGGGCCTGGGAGATAATTGCTTCAAAGACCGGTCAGCTAATTATCTCCCAGGAACAGAGAGCCCAACACAAAATATAAAAACCATAAAAGTACCCCAAAACATAAAATAACCCCACTAATTATACATCCCCAAATAGTCCTGACCTAAATGCCCAAGTTCTACAAATAAACTACAAGTAAACTTTCCGGAGCTCCTGCTGCCGCAATACGGGGTGCTCCGCCTGGCTTTCAGGTAGCGTTTGTTCCTCTTAATCTCAGACACCTTCCCTTCAAAAGCGCTCTCCTGGCAGATTTCAAAGTGGTTCAAAACCCCCGACCAAGTTGTCCGGGAGCTGCACGGTCACCTCATGCCGAAAAGAGTTCCATAACATTCGCGGTTAAGTACCGCTGAGGTGACCAGGAACCCACAAAGTCCTCATGCCAAAATTAAGTCCATAGCGGTTGCGGCTAAGTACCGCTGAGGACTATCCGTGGGTTTGGTTCATGCAAACGGCCACCAGGGAGCGAGAGTTGAAGGGAAAGTGCCAAACCAGGGGCAGCCAGGGAAAGCTGCTAATGGCGGCTGGGCAGGGTAACTCCCAAACAGTGTCTCCGACCTGGACTATAGTCGGTGGGCAGGAAGCCGGCTTCCACACTCCTCTAGAAGTCCATGGCAAACGTTTGTGGGAAGGAGTGTTTGTCACAGGTACCTCCTTCCAATATCTAAAAATATTCACTCTCAAGGCAACATGCATATTCAAGCTGCTGAAAATTCCAATAATTTGTCTTAATCCAACAAATTTATGAATTCTGGTCCTAAAAATAAATGTAAAACCCCTACGTTTTGCTTATATTACATATCCCAGATATCTAGAAATATGTGAGAATGTCTCAGATCCTCACTACAGTTTATCTACATACCTGTGTTGTAAAATATAAGGAGGGCACTCGAAATAGACCTATTTAATTCCCACGGCTTGTGATTCTTTATCTGTAGTCATAAAGCGTTTCACATTGTAAAAATATTTACCTTGTCGTCGATTTATCATGTACAGCAAATGCCCCCTTTTTACACATCTTTAAAAGGTTTCCACGAACAATTTTCCTATCTATACTACAGTTTGCAAAACACACCATAAATCATATAAGCATTGCTAAAGCACAAAGAATGCAATTAAGTTATACACAGTGAGAATTTCCGAGATCTGTTAAATTACACGTAGCTTTTTTTTATACTACTAAGCATTTGGTGGACTCATCATTAATACTTGTGTAAGAAGTGTTCAGTCTTTTGGGTATTTCTGCAGGGAATGCTCCCCTCTGTTTATCCCTGTATACTCTGTAGCAGTGTTTCTCAACCTTTTGACAGAGAAGTATCCCTGCAGGTCTAAAAAAAAATCCCAAGTACCCCTGCCTCGAGAAAGTAATTTATATTGATTTAAATTCCAACTGAAATGTGTAGACACTGATTATTGAAGGAACACTATAGTGTCAGGAAAACAAACATGCATGTATTCCTGACACAATATGAAGTGGCAGTTTCGATGATCGCCCCCACAGACCTCAGTAAAAAGGTGATTTTACTTACCTTTTTTCACTCGCCACAGCTGTTCCTGCCTGGCCCCGCCTCCATACTGGCCCCGCCTCCATAGCTGAGATTATCAGTCTTGATTATCCCAGCAAATCCAATGCTTTCCCAAGCATTGGGAGGCTATTGTGCACGTGCGGCAAAAGCCTTGCTGCACCAATCAGCATCTCCTCGTAGAGATTCACTGAATCAATGCATCTCCATGCAGAGGGTGAAGACACTGAATGTAGGTACTGCACACTGTGCAGCACTGAAATAGGAAGAACTCCTAGTGACCATCTGAGTGACTGCCACAAGAGGTGTTACTAAGCACCACTGTTGAAAAGCTTACAGGCTATACCTGTATACCTGAGGCTATAGATACTACATAACACCCCTCCTCCCCCCACCCCCATATAAGTACATTGTATTCCCACTGCTCAAGCTCCCTTATGCTCCCTCCATTAGGGTCGAAACACAACAACATGATAAGTCACCAAGTACCAGTGTAGTGCTGTGGATACCATCTGCAATAAACCAAACCTCCTTTATCTGTTACAACCTAGTGTAAATAAATATAAATAACTACATTTTCTAAAGTTTTTCCAAATGTTTGCGGATTGCCTAAAATATTTGGCTTGGTTATTACTTTATTACTGTATTTTAGACACCCTGATCTGTCCTTGTATATGTAAATATTGGCAGGAGGCGGAAAACTAAGCTCTTCACATCACATCTAAAACCAGCCAATTTCAGTGTGAGGCTGACCTTACCTTCTCAACCTCCCAGAACCCATCGCATTGGCGGCCTCAGAAGATGATGTCATCACGCCAGAGACCTACAGGAAGAGCTTGGAATAAGGTAATGCATGCACCTGTCAGCCCACAGGTGAGGAGGCTGTCCAATTTGGTGTGTTCGGTGGACATTGGAGACTGCCAAACTCACCTAATTAGACACCCATCTCTGCGTGCAGCGTGAGTGATGGCAAGGCTAGTCTGGGACTATTTTGACCCTGGGATAAGCGTTCTACAGGTCACGAAACCATAGTTCCCTTTTTCTATATCAGTCCATGAATATCCTGTTGAGTCTCAATGCAGGTCCATTTTCTTTTCCCCTCCCTTTATCAAATTAATTTTCCTGTAATTCTTTAGATAAATCGGCAATTTTCTAGCTATAGGATTCCAAGTAATGTTCAAAGGACATTGCTGAGATTGAGCTGACTTGTGATGTCACAAGTCAGCGATATGACCTCATTAATACTTGATCTAATTCAATGAGTTGATGGTTTCAGCTTTTCTCTCTTACATGCTGTTTCCTAAAGTGAAATTTGTTGGTAATTTAAATAGATTTTTGAAAATTTTAAGGTCAAAGTAGACAAACTATAAGGATAGATGCCTGGGAGAATATTCATCAATTCTCAGTTATAAATAAACCCGTCAGTGGTTTTCTACACATATTACTCAAAACTAGTTTTTTTATTATTCAAAAACTAGAAATGTGCGAGAATTCCGCTTTCTAACCTAAACGGAAATAGGGGTTAATAGGAGATGAAGAGCTGAGTCAATACGTTAAGAATTTCACGCTGATAGACACAGATACACAGGTGGTTCTGTTCAACCCAATTTTTTCCCTCTATTTTTGAGACATTGTGCGTCTACAAACTAAAACCCCTTACATGTAACATCTGGTAAAGCGTCAAATACAGATGGGCACAAACTCACAAGTGGTTTATTTCATTTGAAAAGTTTAAATGAACATGTATTAAAAGTTCTTTTGTTTTTAAATAAGAGCAATTTTGTAATTTCGTTTTTAGAATTACTATTTTTTTTTATACTCAAAACACATTTGTCAAATATGAGATCTCAAATCTCATGAAAAAAAAATCTAAACCGACAGCGAGTCTAATTACCACAGCTGTATTTTGTTTTACATATGTTGATCTCTGCATAACTTTCTGACACAAATGTGCCGTGCAGCAAGAAATAAAATGGAAACTGATTTATGAAAGATACATGCTTAATTAGGGTATAAGTACTCAGATGTTTACATTTAATTGAATATAATAGTTTTTGTTTTCAATGTTAAGCTATTTTCATATAAACATTAAATTCTTCAAGACTCTCAAAACTCACAGTTTCAGATAAAAAAAAGTGTGCAATCTATTAACCCCTTTACCTCTCAATATCTGATTGCTATAAGAGAAAACAATGTTTTTTGTAAGGTTCTGTATATTAGAGGCTGGCCAAATCGGCCCCTTTACGGGAGGAGAGAGGGGAACCTGCCCATTATGACACAAGTCCCATCACTGGCACTGCCCCCCTCAGGCCCACCAACTTGTCCTCATCCCATACCGTACAATGTTGCAAGGTATGACATAGGGGTTACACATTCAAATTCTGTGTGCTGAAATGTGGTCCAAATTACTAAAAGTGTGGCAGTCACCATGGAAACCAGTAGTACTAGGTATATCGATTTTAAAGGAAGCATTACATTTTTTTTACTTTTTTTTAGTGAAAGTTGGCATTTTCACTTATTTTCAAGCAAAGGCAAAATCCTTGAAAAATACTACTGTGATTTGTTTATTGTAGTTTCCCCCTTTTTTTTTTCTCATAAAAGACAAAGATTCCTTAAAGAGGCATCAAAGCTGCCACTGGCATTTCTGCATAACGTGCAAATGCACCACATAATGTCCTACATTGTAAAAATGGTGGATTTGCATGTGTATATGATGATTTAGCCCTTATTGCAATTCTAAAATCCTTGCTCACCCTGGGAATGAGCACCTTGCACATTTGCATACTTACACTAATGAAGATGTTCTATGTGCTAGAGTAGTGTGGTGAGTAAAATGCAATGCATTGCTCACACTGTGAGCAAAACATTTTAAAATGCTCAAAGCAAAAATCCATCTATTTTTCTGTTTATCATTTTCTGTTTACTCACGTTGATGATCTCAATCAATCCAGTGCTTCTGAATTGAGAAGCATTAGGAGGCTAGTGCACACAATAGTCATTTGATTGAATAACAGAGTCTGGGTGAGTTATGCAACGGAAGACAGCCACTCGATGTGTGGTAAACCCTGTGATCATAAAATTGCAATACTAAATGCCAATGTTTTAGGTTGATGGGTTTAAACTTAAGGTACACTACACCCAGACCACTTCAATGAGATAAAATGGTCTTGATGTCTTTACTGGTCATTTAAAGGGACTCTATAATGTAAGGGATCCAAAGTTGTATTCCTTACATTCCAGTGCCCACTGGGTCCCCCCCCCTTCCTGGTGGCCCCCACTTAAGCACTGAAAGGATTAAAAAAAATTCCTTTCTTTACTTCCCAGATTCCAGCACCGATGTCCCTTGTCGTTGGGTTGGCGCTCCGCCTCCTCCGATATTGTTCGATGGGGGATCACTCCCCGTAGGAAAGCACTGAATCAATGCTTTCCTATGTCAATTTTTCTGACGCTGAATGTCTTCATACAGAGTGTGAGGACGTCCAGAGTCAACCGACCAAAAGTCTGTTAGGATCCAGAATGTGTGTATAGAGGTTGTCTGATTGACAGCCACTAGAGGCAGTCTTAGTCCTGCAAGGAAATCATTGCAGTTTCTCTAAAGCTACAATAATATACATTGCAAGACTAAGGGGGACAGGGACACTGCACCCACTCCACTCCAATGAGCTGAATTCGTCTGAGTGCCTAAAGTGTCCTTTAAGATTTATCAAAAAGTAATTTATGTGTTAATATGTAAGGGGAGCAAAACAGCTACTCACTTGGGTTTTGTCTGTCATGCTCTTACCACTTGGCGCTAGATTCCCTGATACACATGAAGATTATATGACTTGCGTGGGTTGTGTGCTAAGGAATGGGATTTTTTTCCAAAGAGAAAGTACTTAGTGTGCTCTCAGAATGTTTAGCATTGAGAACTTGGAATGTTTTACGATGCAATTCATGTTTGGCGTTCTTATGTATAAGGCTATTGTTTAACATAATATCTGTAACAGATAGGCCTGGTCTTTGAAAATGATGGTATTTCATGCATGTGCTCTTAAAAATCTCACTCATTTTTTTCAACTGATTATTAATTTTATTAAAATGACAGAACTCACAGATCATTGTTTACTAGGTTACTAACACACTATAAAGGACAGAATGTACAGTGAGGGAAAAAAGTATTGTCCACTGGCAAATAAATGATCAGTCTATAATTTTAATGGTAGATGTATTTTAAGTGTGAGACGCAGAATAACAAAAAAAAAAAAAAAAATTCAGAAATATGCATGTCAAAACAGTTATAAATTTATTTGCATGTCAATTAGTGAAATAAGTATTTGATCCCCTATCAAACTGCAGGATTTCTGACTTTCAGGTGTCTTTTATACAGGTAACGAGCTGAGATTAAGAACACTCTCTTAAAGGCAGTGCTCCTAATCTCAGCTCGTTACTTGTATAAAAGACACCTGTCCACAGAAGCAATCAATCAATCAGAATCCAAACTCTCCACCATGGCCAAAACCAAAAAACTGTCCAAGGATGTCAGGGACAAGATTGTAGACCTGCACAAGGCTGGAATGGGCTACAAGACCATTGCCAAGCAGCTTGGTGAGAAGGTGACAACAGTTGGTGCGATTATTCGCAAATGGAAGAAACACAAAATAACTGTCGGTCTCCCTCGGTCTGGTGCTTCATGCAAGATCTCACCTCGTGGAGTTTCAATGATCATGAGAACGGTGAGGAATCCACCCAGAATTACACGGGAGGATCTTGTTTATGATCTCAAGGCAGCTGGGACCATAGTCACCAAGAAAATTATTGGTAACACACTATGCCGTGAAGGACTGAAATCCTGCAGCGCCCGAAAGGTCCACCTGCGCAAGAAAGCACATGTACAGGCCTGTCTAAAGTTTGCCAATGAACATCTGAATGATTTAGAGGAGAACTGGGTGAAAGTGTTGTGGTCAGATGAGACCAAAATCAAGCTCTTTGGCATCAACTCAACTCACCGTGTTTGGAGAAGGAATGCTGCCTATGACCCCAAGAACATCATCCCCACCGTCAAAGAGGAGGTGAAAACATTATGCTTTGGGGTGTTTTTCTGCTAAGGGGACAGGACAACTGTACTGCATCAAAGGGACGATGGATGGGCCATGTACTGTCAAATCTTGGATGAGAACCTCCTTCCCTCAGCCAGAACAGACCCAGGAGTGGGACAAAATCCCTCCTGAGATGTGTGCAAACCTGGTGGCCAACTACAAGAAACGCCTGACCTCTGTGATTGCCAACAAGGGTTTTGCCACCAAGTACTAAGGCGAAGGGGTCACATACTTATTTCACTCATTGACATGCAAATCAATTCATAACTTTTTCAACATGCGTTTTTCTGGATTTTTTTTTTGTTATTCTGTCTCTCACTGTTAAAATACACCTACCATTAAAATTATAGACTGATCATTTCTTTGTCAGTGGACAAACGTTCTAAATCAGCAGGGGATCAAATACTTCTTTCCCTCACTGTATTCTACAAAGTTAACTCATACTGTGGCAAGTTATCTCATAATTTCATGTAAATTGTTCTGAATTCAAATCTGGATAGCAAAATGCTGTTTGTTACAAAAGACAAAGACAAAGTATTTTTGCTCCCTGAGGGATTCCCCATTTTCCATATTATTAGTATTAATATTTACACCATTACAGTCACAAAATTAAAACCACTTACAAGTGAAGTGAATACCACTGATCATTACAATAGCACTTGTCATTAGGCAGTACGTGAACAGTCAGTTCTTGAATTTCATGTGTTGGAGGCAGCAAAAACAAGCAACCAAAAAGATCTCAGCGACTTTGACAAAGGGCCAAATAATGATGGCTAGATGACGAGGTCAGAGCATGTGCAAGTCTTGTGGAGTGCTCCCATTATTTAGTGGGTTGTACCTACCAAAAATGGTGCAAGGAAGGAAAATCGGTGAACTGGCATCAGGGTCATGGTGCCCAAGACTCATTGATGCATGTGGGGAGCGAAGGCTAGCCCATCTGGTCTGATCACACAGAAGAGCTACTGCAGCTCAAACTGCTGAATGCTGGTATGGGACTGCGTAGCCACAAACCAGTCAGAGTGCACATAATAACCCCTATCCACTGCCAAAAGCACCTTCCATGGGGACGTGAGCCCTGGGCCATGGAGAAATAGGAGGTTGCATGGTCCAATGAATCAAGTTTTCTTTTAGAAAAGGTGGATGCCTGTGTGCGTCTTATACCTGGGTAAGTAGGATGCACTTTGTAAAGAAGGCAGACCAGAGGAGTCCTGAGCTTCATATGTACCACCTACCCAGAGATTGTTGCAGACCACCCCTTCATGGCAGCGGTGTTCCTTGATGGCAGGGGCTTCTTTCAGCAGGATAATGCACCTCTCCACACTAAAATGTAGGAGAAGGTCACTGCCAGAACAAAGGCAATGAGAAGGGGTGTTCATCTTGAGTAAAGAGGAAATGTATTGAGGAGTGGAGTAAGTGAGGGCTTTGTAGTTCAGCGTTAGGAGTTTAAATTTGATCCGGTAGAGAACAGAAAGTCAGTGTAATGATTTGCAAAGGTGTGAGTTAGTAGCGGTCATTCAGTGTAAGATACAGGATTTGGTGACAGACTGGATGTGCGGCGAAAATATAAGAACTTTGCTTGCACTTAGAGTGAGCTTTAATTGTTGCATCCATATCTAGAGCAGTAGACAGGACAATATTATAGTATGATGTAGCTTGAGATGGACAAGAGGGAATTGAGAGAGGAGAAAGTGGAGACTGGAAAGAGGAAGAGAAGTGACGAAGATCAAGGTAGCTGAGATTCCAGATGAGCCTGAGATTGAGAGAGGGATACACTAATATGTTGAGTGAGGGATACACTAATAGTGCAGGTTAGAAGATGGTGGACATAAGGTGTGTTAGAGAAGTTTAGAGACAGAGCAAATGTTGGAAAAGATAAGTTCAAGGGTATTGCCGGATTTGTGTAGCTTTGTTAGTCCATTGAGTAAGGCCAAAAGAGGAGGTGATAGATATATAGAAGAAATCTAGATGCTACTGAGTTCTTAGGTTGGTTAATAGGAATGTTTAAGTCACCACAGATGAGGGAAGGTATGTCAGAAGAGGGAAAGAAAGCAAAGTAGATTAATTATCACGGAAGAGTAGAGAAAAGCCAGGGGGACAGTAGATAATGGCAACAGGGGCTGAGTGAGGATTGAAAGGAAGAATGGACTGCCTGGACTTGAAAATATGAAATGGAGAGAGGACAAGGGAGCAAAGGTTGTAAGGAACAATGAAACACAGCAAAATCCCCACACACCAGCTTTAATCTCATGGCCTGGGAGAGTTGGATAAGTGTAATCCATCATGGGATAGGGATGCAGCCAAATTTTGTCTATGGTTTCTTTCAAACAAAACTGAGACAAACCTAATTAATTTTTAACATCTCACTCATTGCCGGCAAGTGAGTGTCAGCAGCTCTATACCTACCTTGGCAATCCGCCGGTCAGCTGATCCTACGAACCGGCAGATCGCCGCTCCCATGCAGCCTGCTGCTTCTGTCAGCCTCCTGGATGCCGTACGCTGTGCCTGCCCCTTTTTATGACGCAACGCACACGTAAGCCAGTGTCATGACATCAATAGACTTCTAAGGACTAGAACTTAATGTACTCTTTTGGTATGGGGTGTGGTTATTTGCTAACCACACCCCCAAACATATAAAATCAGTTATTCTTGGCTAATCATGGCAGCATCACTTATGGGTAGCTCCTCCCTTAGCAGTCACAGGACAGTAATTAATTAGACTGATAGGTATAAAGAGTCCCTCCTCCCCTTACACCACAGTCTTTTTTCCTGTCCTTAGCTGGTTCTACAGGATTTTTTTTTTTTTTGGCCACCTTTCTGCGTTTGTCGTGGGTTACTTCCAAGTGAAATTCAGCCTCTCTTCATTTGATTAATCCAGTAAAGAGCCTGCATGAGCAGGACTAACTGGGTTAGGTACAGTGTAAGTACTGAACTGCTAGGTGGAATATGTGTGGTGTTCTGAGTTAGACACATCTACTGGGTAAAATGTGGGGTTGGACCTCCTTAAAAATTCTCTTTATGCATTACCCCTATGAATTGGGGCCAAAATACCCCCCCTCTTGTGGCAGTTCATTGGGATCCATACTGGTATATAGGGTCCTCCCTTGGAGGGAACCCTTAGGGACACTGTTGTAATCCTGTTTTGTCTGTGTAGGTTCTGCACTCTTTTAGTTCCTGAGCAGTGTGGGATTGGAAGTAGGGAGCTCTGTTTGGCTGCTTGAGTTTGGTCTTCTACCTTGCCATGTGTATTTTTCACACTACTCCCTCAGTCCGCGGTGGAACGTTGTATGCATTTCCAAAAGGCAGAAGTGACGTTGCGGCAGCTTCCGCGTGACACTTGGAACACATGGCGTGCGTTCAAGCGTTCTGCACAAACCGAATTGTACTGGTGCTATTTAAATTCTGAGCCCTCTGGGGTTCCCTGTGTGTCTGAAAGTCGGATGCTGATCCTGGATACACTCCAGCATCATTGTATTCACGTGGAGCTGTGCAGTCCTTTTGCTGCTTGGGTTTTTCCAAATCTTCCGAAGGTATTTATCCCATTTCATTCATGTTTGGTAGAATACTGGATTTCTTTTTTGGCTTCAGTGTCAGTTTCTGCAATATATTTCCTGCATTATTTCTTAGTCTGTTAATCTTCTATTGTAGTATGGATTCTCCCTCTGCCTCTGCAAGATCCCCCTCTAGAAAACATAGCTGAGCCAATTATTTTTTCTTATTGGGGGTGTTAAAAAGAGTGCCAGAATAACCCTGTAATATATGTTCATATATTGCTTTTATTTTAGCCCCATCAAAACAATGGATTCTCATCTAAGAAAAGCAAGGGATACAACCAATAAATGCTTCGTCCTCTATTAATTAATAAATTGCCTGAAAAACAAACAAATTTGCATTCATATGTAAAAGAATACCCAAGTTTACTCGAAACTAGAGAGACAAAGCATCTAGTGGCAAGTCTGGTCAATGAAACACTTAGTACAATGCCAGGGTGAGCAAGGCTTTGCCAAGTCTGTTGCTGGGTGTACTATATATTGATAATGAGAGGACCTTCTAAAGAGACAACTATAGCACTAAATCATACAGGGACAAAGTCATCCTGAAGAGGACTATCTACATATTCTGATACATCGAAACAATCTCATGTAATCCTGCTTTGTGGTTTTAGTTTGCCACAACCAATTATGGAGTGTTATTTGGTATTCTACAAGCACTTTGGGATTTAAAAAAAAAAAAAAGGAATTAGTTTTCATAGTCAGAACATACACCACTATAATTTCTTTATCTCTTAACCCATACAACCTTGATTAACCAGGCAGATTCTTGCAGGGAGTAATTCATTTGGTGTCACTTTTCAGCAATCAGAATTGAGATTGCAAGCTCTTTTGAGCACTGCCTTCACCCATTTTCTCTAGTCAAGATTATTTTTGCATGTCAATTACTTACCAAATATTCCCATTCCATCAATGTCTATATAGCCTGGTTCCATTTAAAAGGTTATGTTTGAAAGTCGAACTGTAAATAGCATCTGCAAGAGAATGTTTGGAAAACCTACATGGTTTATTTTGCTATTTCCATACTGCTTTCTAATTCAGTGGTTAAGTTTTCCTTGCAAAGGTTACAAATTTGGGCAACCCACCTTTTACTCAGATAGTGGAAAAGGGATTGTGAAGCTCTTTTGCGTTTATTCCGACTACCTAGTGCAGTCCTTTAAAGGTTGGGTTTCACATCTGTTTCAGATTTAGGGATGGTCCACTCACAGGCACATTTGGTCAGCTGTGATTCCAGCCTCTCAGGCTAGGATGCAGTGCTGTGATCACGGAGGGGACAGTCAATACCCTTGAACTGAAGTTGATCTTCTATACACTCTGAACCTGCATCGGTTGTATATCACCAGGAGAGGACATAAAATGCATACCCCATGAAGTCTCAAAGATCCTAACCATTGCATTTATTTCTTCGGGTTACTATTATGACTGCTTACTGGAATTTTTTCAGATAGGACCCTTAAAAGCAAATTTTAAATCAGTTATACGAGTTTGACAGCTCAATCAAGTAAGAAAGTAGCACAGATGTATTTGAATTTTCACATTGTTTTTCCAACTCTGTTGGAGCCTTATGTTTTTGCTCCATCTTGTGGTGGGTATTATTTCTTCTCTATGAGGCTTTATTGACGTGATGAATTTTTGATCCATAAACCAGCTTCTTCTTTAGGCTTTCCTCTTCATGACTGAAGCCCTAAATTTATGACACCCCCGTAAATAAAACATGTGTACATTAATTTTTTTTTGTGTCAATCTTTATTTATGTTGTGCAAAGATTAACAAGAAGCTTGCTAAGCCACAAAAGACATCACAAGAGGGGGCGGAGCCTGGCATCCAGACTAAGCGGTTGTGCTGAACCTCAGCTCCCGCTCCAATCTACTTTTCTGGGGGTAAAACCCCAACAAAAACGGCACAATTGCACACTGGCAGGAAGTCATCATGAAGGGGACACCCGGGGGACTCACCCGACACAAAACACAAGCCTGTAACCCCCCGGGGACCCGACAACAAGCCTTGAGGCCTACCGGAGATCGAGCTTCGGGGAGGCGGCCGCTCCCCGGGCTGACTGACCTGGACACTGGTTCCTCGAGGCTGACATCTCCGACCCCCCCCCCTCTGGACCGATGGGGGTCATCTCGGTCTGCACCAAGCGACATGAGGGGCAATCGCGGGCTGGCGACACAGCTTGACACACCGCAGCACACAGGCAGCCGAGCACATGGAGCAACCAAAATGGCGGCGGCATCCACATTCGGCGAACTAAATAGTGTACCCGCAGGGGAGACTCACAGCGACATACTGCAGCGCGTGGAAGCTACATTTGCCCGATTCTGGCGCAACTTCTACAAAAAGCTGCACGCACACCCGGCAGCCCAACACACCGCCACAAAAAAAAAAAGACATCACAAGCATAGCGAATACGGACAATTGAATCTTTGACATAATTTTCAGATAAACTGCACATTTTTATAACATAAGTAGGAGATAGTCAGTGGTGAGACAAAATTACTTATAATAAGAAACAGGCTAGATTGACTGACTATACGAATATCAGAAATGAAAGGAAACTATTATGTAACATGCTAAACAGATTATGTATACCACTGGGTACTGGGATAGGATGATTAGTATAGGCAAATAAGCAATATAGCTTATTAGTGCCGAGTAGCAAGTATAGTGGAGCGTCCTCTGTGAACGTTTAGCTCACTCCACTAAGAGGCTATGTAAGAGAGTCCTTCTCTGTGTTAAAAATATTGCCAGAACCCTTCACCTCGCGAACCCAACGTTCCTGGCGTGTGGTGACTTACTGTGTTCGTGCAGGTCTTCGAGCCCAGGCCGTGAGGATAGCCACTGCCTTGTGTCCATGATACTTGCGGTAGAACCGTAGGCCTTCGGGTGTTCCAGTACTCGGGAACTACTTTGGGTGTATGGACAATGGGTCTGAGGTGGTGCCAATAGGGACCTCGGGCGGGCTGCAGGGCAGCATAAGGCACTAAGGTCAGCGTGACCTGAGCAGGGGGATACCCCAGTGTGCACGCTTTCGTCAGGTCAGTCTTCCAGTCTCTCAGAGCCAAGACTGAGGCAGTTGTTAGTCGTTTTTTGTCCCCATATGCCGCAGCTGTTAGAGAGCACATGCGGCCATCTAGGCAGTCAGGCTCCATCCCCGGTCCCCCCGTACATTAATCTGCCTAACCACTTCACATAGCTGTGCACACCATCAAATCTGACTGGATGTTATGCATGGCTCTGATCAGAGTCGGCCTAAAGACAGGATCTTCTCACTAAGGATCTCTTTCGTTACCAGTAATTTGGTAAGCTACCAATCACATGATTTGGAGTGCCTATCTCAGAATAATGACAATTCTTTGATCCTCAAATTTCTACAGAATGGAATCAGCGCAAGTTAATATTGATAGCTGGTTCCTTTGACTGATGTGCAAACTAGTTCATGGTCAGGTACAAGTTTGCCCACCAAATTGCCACGGAGCACTCCATTATCCAGCAAACCCCTATTGTTATCCATTCCTTGTACCGGTATTTAGGGAGTATTATTAATTAAGATTCTGTGTAACTGATAATGAACACATTTAAAAGTTATGCTGATTTTTTTTTTTTTAATCTTTCATGTTTAAAAAGGGGTGTGCTGTACATTTATTGGAACCTTATTTTGTGGCAGTCATGTAAATTCTCTAAAGGCTAAGTCCGCACCCCTACAGCTGCCACTATTAGTGACATCTCCTGTGCTCTAAAGAACTAGGCGCTACTGGGATATTGCTGTGAATCTTGCATAGTCCTTTCAGTACACAATCACACCATTTACCAAACTCATATACACTTTTGGATTATTAATTTTTTTTAAGGTTGTATTTTTGCGAGTTGGTTTTCAGGTGCCGAGGACAATTCTTAGTGTTTTAATTACACATGCAAACAATACCAAAAAAAATACTTCCGATTATATTTGTATTATTATTATAGAAGCAGTACCTGAATATAGTGATGTTCTTAACACAAGTTTGCAAACGTTTGACCTTGTCATTAACAACAAAACTAAAGAAAAATGTAGGGGAAACGTCAAGTTTATCTTAATACTCAACTCTGTATTAACTATGACCTCTATTAGAATACATAATATTGTTCTAAGAAACTTACTATGATGCAGAAGGTGTTGTGATTATTTATACATAGCAGTAAACTAAATTAACAGCTTCTAATTTCATGTTTTTTTCTGACATGAAAGAAAAGTCTTTTGATGATGTATTTGTAAAATATTCACTGAAAACATTTGAGAGAATGTGATTAATTTTCATGTAATTATTCTAATTTGAACAGAGGTATTGTGAAGCCATTGCTGCATAACTGGAAGCTAATCCAAGGTTATAAAATCGAGAACTACAGCTTTTAGTGGGTTGAATTTTAATTTTTAAAAACAGAAATTACAAGTGTGTCACTTGCCATTTTGAAAATATGAAATAATGGAGGACAATTTTTTTTTTTTATAAACAGAAATCAAAATTATTTTTGCACTGCCCAGAACTAAATAGTGGCTTGAAAAAAATAAAATAATGTGAGCACATACAAAAGAGGAATAATTTACTATTAGAAAAACCAGAACAACAAGACAATTTACAGAACTATCCTCTCACCAGCACTCGAGAGAGCAATTGCAATGTACACTTAGGCATGAACACGACAAACAAAATAGAAAGGGAGTTTTGGGTGACCACCTTGTTATTTTCTATCAGGTTAAGTAATTGCAGATTACAAAAGTTGGCAAAAGTGATTGCAGAAGAGTCATGGTTGAGGGAAAGAAATGTGGCTTATAAATAAAACCACACATGCTTTGAGAAACTGCAAACCAACAGAAATGATTTACTACAGGACATAACCTATACAGCAACAAATTAGGTTTCACAGTATACAAAACACTAAATAGGTTACATTTTTGCAGTTTGTAGCATTACTCCTAGAAAATGAAGATTTTGATAAATTGGAGGTCTAAAGAATAGAAATATGCGCGCACACAAAAAAGGATTGTTTTTGTCTATGTTAAATTTGTTGGTCAATTTTTTCTTTAACTTTGCAGAACAATATCGGAGACATATATAAAATAAAATGGCCAAATATACAAACCAAAAAACAGAACTTTTCAGATGTCAGTACATACTTAGTACTAATTTCCAAGACATTAACACGCACATAGCTTTCTCCCTTAACCCCTTAAGGACCAAACTTGTGGAATAAAATGGAATCATGACATGTCACACATGTCACGTGTCCTTAAGGGGTTAAAGGATGGGGGAGGAAAAAAATAAAAATAAAAAAATAAGTCCCTATAATTCACAGGATTTAGAAACCACCTCGGCCTCTGTAGTTTCCTCCCAAACCTCCACCTCTTCCTTGATAACCACCTCCATATCCCCCTCCTTGGTTTCCACCCTTGAAGCCACCTTCTTGGTTTCCTCCCCAGGAGCCACCTCCTTGGTTTCCTCCCCGAAAGCCACCTCCTTGGCTTCCTCCCCAGGAGCCACCTCCTTGGCTTCCTCCCCGGTAGCCGCCTCCTTGGTTTCCTCCCCGGTAGCCACCTCCTTGGTTTCCTCCCCGGTAGCCACCTCCTTGGTTTCCTCCCCGGTAGCCACCATCACCACCTCTAAACCCTCTATAACCAGAGCCTCGATAACCACCTCCAGAATTATATCCACTTTGGTAGCCCCTTCCTCTGTTTCCTTGGAATCCACTATCAAACCGAGCCATTTTTGGAGGACGAGGACCGTCACCAAATCTGCATTAAGAAAGTTTATATTAAAAACAAATGTAAGGACATGCATAGTAAGAAAAAAGAAAACAATTATACAAACTCTCTCATATGAAACAGTGCCTTAACTGTGCCATCAACTAGTTTTAAGCTCATGCACATTCCCTAATTTGCAAGTGGCAAGATCACTGTTCCAATAAATAAATAAGTGTTTAGAGAATGTAATTTGGATATAATCGGAGTACAGGTTTTATAGAGAAATAAAATATTTGGCTTACCTGGAATTGCCCATCATGAGGTTAAGGCCAGATGTGGAGGGCTTTGATATCAAGCGGATCATGTTCAACATCTTCTCATTTACTGGATCAAAATTAGATAAAATTTCTGGGTCTTTTGTCACTTCTACTACCAATGCCTCCATTGAAGCTCTCAAAGCAGTTATACAGGCAGCATCTTCATGAGGCATTGCTAGTTTGATCCTAAGACAGGATGTACAGGTGTGAGACAACATTTTATGCAACCTGCCTTATAAGCACCATGTTAAGGACTCCATCCACCTGGACAAGCAGTAGATTTGTCCCTTCTCCCACTTCATACCTCCTCAGTTTACAATCTGCCTCCTGAGAAATAATGGGTTTGAGTTTTGGGCTATTGTCCAGAGCAGAATCAATATTACACATATAGTAATAATACTTGATATATTAAATAAATCAAAAGGGCATAATTGGATATTATTGTGGAAAACACTCATAGTGCATGAGTGTCAGTTACAGGAACATTTAAATATACATATTTAGGAGTTCTTTACTGTGTTTACATTTCTTGGGCTCCCCTTGTTCTACAACAAATCCAAAAACAATTCAACCAAGCTCTAGTACCTCATGCATGGATGTCTTTTTGGAATGGAGATAAAGTGCTGTTGGAATCTGGATGAATCCATAACATAGTTGTTAGTTTGAGGTGTTTTGTCTTACACAAGTGAGGGACATTATAGGCACTTTACAACTACATTTTAATCAAGTGGTCATAGTGCCTGCAGTCCTGTCCCCCTCAAAACTCTGCAGTAAACCAATTAGAGGGCTTGGAAGCGATACTTCAAGCCAAGCCTCCAAGCCCTCTTGGTATGAGAGCTGGGAATCATACTTTACGGTTCTCATACCATAAAGTCACGCATGCATGTGCTGTGCTGTCACAGATGGCCAGGGAGAATAATTGATTATCTGTGGCAGAAGAAGCACATCATGGTGAGCGTCAAGCATTAGACTCACTCTAGGATGTCTCCACGGTAACATCACTTGAAGAGGTGGTCACAGCAGGGTCAAGGGAGACTCTGCCTTGGAGAAAAGGCTAGTAATTATTTTTGATTTTATCAATTTCATTTATTTTTTTTTATACGGGAGGGGGAGTACCTAAATGACAAAGGGCATCAAGGCTGTAGCATTAAAAATACAGATGTCTATTCCAAACGCTACAGCGTTCCTTTAAGAACCTCACCCTTTTGGTACAAGAGATATTGGCTAAGGAATTCTGTCCGGGGACTAGGAGTTATATGTAATCTTGCATTGTTGAACAAATGTATTTTAGTTTATCTTTTATCTTAATTCATTTTCTTTTTTTAAAGACTTTTTTAATGTATTATCTATTTCCTGATCAATCATGGCAGCATTTACTCATGGGTTAGCTCCTCCCCTCACAGCAGAAAGGAAAGAAAATATAACTCTGAAGTAGGTATAAATAGATGCTACCCATTCCCATCAGGCAGTCTTTTTTCATGTCTTTCGTAGTAGTTTGGAAGCAGGCCTAGAATTTTTTTTTTTTTTCTAATGCTCATCAGGCCAATATTTTTCTGGCCCTGCCAGGGTTCAGCCTCTAAGCAGTGAAGACCCAGCAATAGACATTTCAATACCAGGGGGTTGCTGACCTAGCAGCCCCCAAGATACATTTACTGGTCTGAACAGTTTTATGACAATATCCTAGGGATTACTGTTTGGCTTTTCTAAGTCTTCTAAGGTTTATGCAGCTCAATAATGATTTTTATAACTTTAAGGTGTGTGTGTGTGTATACATATACACACACACACATACAACACACACACACACACAAACTCAGCTTGGGTATTCCCCATGAGTAAATGCGGCCATGATTGATCAGGAATAAGGAAAATGGTTTCATAATTACCGTAATTTTCTTTTCCTGATCATTATTCATGGCAGCATTATGCTCCCACCCATCTACTATAAGAGTTGTGAACCTAGATAACAAAGCATGCCTGATGGGAATTCCTAGCATTACACACTTTTGCGAAATTCAACAAAATGACTATGAGGGTGACTGAGCACATTTGTGTTGCACTGATTAATGGTCAACATTTACGTTTTTTAAAACAGTTAATACAGAAACACATAAGTGGTTTCAATCATATCCTGCACTAACTTCCTAAAAAGGCACCCCCTTCTTCCCCTCCCGACAAAAACAACAAACTTACCAATCATCCAGGAGAATTAGCTCTCCATCTGACATAACTTTCTTGGAAGCGAAGAGTAACAACTGTAAGCCGCTCACCATAGTCATCCCTTTAGCAGAGATGGCTCTGGTGCGGATCTGTAAATAAATGAACACAGAGTGTTTTAGAAGCAGCAGTAAGGACATTGAAAGAAAGCATCTAGAAACAATTTAACGTGAAACGATAGCATGAGTTAGTGTGGATTGTTCATTATATTACTAATTATTGTGAGAATATTGCAACCAGCTAAACAAAGAAATATTGTGTGAAATTTCGAAGACTGAAGTCTCATCCAGCTGAACATACTTTTTAGAATATAACATTTCTTAGCATTGTAACCTTGACCCTGACATATAAACATGTCTGTCAGTCACAGAAATCTGTGAAAAGCGGTCTACTACTTAGACATGCTACTGATTGGGTCACCCATACTTAACTTTCTGCTGTCTGACCCATAGCTATGTTCCAAATGCAGCAAAGATAGAATGTGATCACCTCATCTACTTCGAATATGTGGTTGCCTGGCACAGCACCCATAGCTCTCATAGTATGGTGTATGAGAAAAAACAAATAATGACATTATCACATATGATTTGCCTTAAAGGACCACTCTAGTGCCAGGAAAGCACTCGTTTTCCTGGCACTAGAGTGCCCTGAGGGTGCCCCCACCCTCAGGGACCCCCTCCCGCCCGGCTCTGGAAAGGGGTTAAAACTTACCTTTTTCCAGCGCTGGGTGGGGAGCTCTCCTCCTCCTCTCCGCCTCCGTTCCTCCCCGTCGGCTGAATGCGCACGCGCGGCAAGAGCTGCGCGCGCATTCAGCCGGTCACATAGGAAAGCATGCATAATGCTTTCCTATGGACGCTTGCGTGCTCTCACTGTGATTTTCACAGTGAGAATCACGCAAGCGCCTCTAGCGGCTGTCAGTGAGACAGCCACTAGAGGAAATAGGGGAAGGCTTAACTAATTGATAAACATAGCAGTTTCTCTGAAACTGCTATGTTTATAAAAAAATTAGTTAACCCTAGCTGGACCTGGCACCCAGACCACTTCATTAAGCTGAAGTGGTCTGGGTGCCTAGAGTGGTCCTTTAATTTAACAGATTTCCCACTTGCAGTATATGTTCATTATGGTTAATTTTAAGTCATTTTAACATATACAGTCATAATGCGTGTGCATCCTAGCACAAATAAAACCTGCCCTATGAACAGAAGCTTTCAAGGATTTGGTTTACGTGACCCATGCAATGCAGATGAAATTACCAATGTTAAAGGGACACTATAGTCAACTTATTTTAATGAAGCACTTTTGGTGTATAGTTCATAGTTGTAGGCTCACTGCTCAATTCTCTGCCATTTAGGAGTTAAATTGCTTATACAGCCCTAGTCACATCCCCCTGCATGTGACTTACACAGCCTTCCCAAGCACTTCCTCTAAGGAGTCATCGAATATTTACATTTCCTTTATTGCAAACGCCGTTTAATCTAACAGTCTCCTGCTCTGTTAATAGCTTGCCAGACCCTGCAGGAGCCTCCTTTATGTAATTACTGTTCAATTTACAGAGCAGGAGATAAACTTTTAAAGCAACTTACATCTGATAAACCATTTTGTTTCCATGCAGGCTGTGTCAGTCACAGCCAGGGGAGGTGTGGCTATGGCTGCATAGACAAAAAACAAATGTGATTTAACTCCTAAATGGCAGAGAATTGAGCAGTGAAACTTCAGGGGCATGATCTATACACTACTGCTTAATTAAGCTAAAGTTGTGTTGGTAACTAGAGTGTTCCTTTAACCCCTTGAAGACCAAACTTCTGGAATAAAAGGGAATCATGACATGTCACACGTCATGTGTCCTTAAGGGGTTAGAGCTTTAAAGCATGGTTATATTAAATACCCTCAATTGCTTACCTTTTCACTGAAGACAAAAAATGGTGAAGGATATTTCTGATCCTGATTACTGAAAGGGCAATTTACAGATGACTTGTGAATAAGTGCATTGCGTCCCTCGGTTGTAAGAATTTTGCGCTTCTCCTTGTGGTAACAGACATTTGGATAAACTCCAAAGGCCAGCAGGGAAATGACTACATCTAAATTGTTATCTGGGCCCGTGTTATTGAAGACTTGATTCATTAAACACTCTAAAATAAAATATAAAGAAAAAGCAAATTATAGCCTAATTTTCTACAGGCACGTTATACTGTGATAAATGTTACAGAAACTGGATACATACCTTCGGGGAAACCAGAATTTACTAAAATATCCTTGAGCTGTACTTTTGCTTCCCATGTCATGCGAAGTGTGGACATATTGAGACGTTTGTGCTCACAGAATCTCATTTCTGCTTCTTCTCCTCCCATTCTAAGGCAACAGAGAATATTCACATACTTTAAACAGCAGCAATAAGGTCTTAAATGGGTTTATTTTACTGCATGTTATGTGTAATTAAAGGCTGACTATGGTTTGTTCGAAAGGGCCACTCTTGGAACCAGGAGAACATGTATGTATTAAATACCAAAAAGGTACAAAACAACCTGCCTGGCTTAAATTGACACACATCTGGGATTAAAAAACATTAAAGTGAGGCAAATATAGCATTTATATTTGTTACCTTATAGGTCAACGACTGCAATCTTTCAGAACACTAAGTTACCTTCTTCAGGGATGATATACCCTTACACACTCCATGCCACCAAAAGGCCTAAATCTAGTGTAAAGATTATCAAGACAGGAAAACAACTGCAAGTGTGGAGGTTGCCATGGGTGCAAAGCTTGCTTAATGATGGTATTAAAACAGAAATCATATCACTAAGCATCACTGTTATCACTCCAGCAACCTCTGTCCTTGTGTTTCCCTTCATTCTGGACTTATTGGTCAAATCACATCTGAAGAAGGGACCTTTCTTCCCAACGTATTAGTTACACAATTACGGTGTCCCTCTGCAACTTTTTTTTGTTAACTTGTTGCTCACCATAGTACCATATTTTTATCCATTCAGTTGTTTTCCAGTACCATCCTTATCCTTTGTAATAACATGCACTAACTATTTACTGCAGCTTCCATTACCACCAGAAACCAGACTGAACTTTTTTAATGTGTACATGTACAAAGCATACCTTGCGTCATCCCATGCCTGAAATACGGACAGCAAAGCCACGTGGTCAGAGAAGCGGTTCCCAGCAAAGTTTCTATGCACATATCCCAGCCGACGGCCTTCGTTGATAAAAGGCTCAGGGAAGCAAGTTGCAGCAGAAATAGTGCACAAAGCATCCCCAACACTAAAATAAAGGCAAAGAGTGGATAAACTGGTGCATGACATCATCCATATTATATCTCAATGACCTGCGCATTTATTTTGTTTCTCCATATACTTACTAGAAAATACAACCCATAATCATCATCTTCCCCAGACGTGGCTCAATGGGTAATTTAGCCAAGATTCTGCCAAGGGGAGTAAGCTCATCATTACTATCCAAGGCATCCAGCTCTAAAAGTAAAAAAAAATAAAAAAATCATCAGGTTGAGTGGACTGTTTATGCAGTTCAAAAACATTTCATAAAAACACAGCTGCCCTTGACAAATAATGCTTTAGAAAGAAATACGTTTCCAAAGCATTCCTCTTAATGGGCGTTCTACTTGCCTGTAGGTGAGTGACTGGAGAAAATGAACATATAATTACCTCTTAGTGTGTGCTCAGCTTCTATCACAGCATCTAACGGTGGAGGCTCTATGGCTTTTGAAAGGAAGTGTCCAATGGCACCCAGACGTAGAAGTTTAATGCTCAGAGCCACTTCATGCAATGGTGTACGGAAGATCTCAGGGGTAAGGTGAGTCTCCAAACTGAATTAATATTGGTGGGGAGGTAGAGAGAGAGAGAGAAAACATATAAAATGTCTGTCAAGACACAGTCATAAGACACAACATGAAAATTATTACAAAGTGCACAGAATCTTTGGCTGCTCACCGCTCAAATCGGGCCCTGCTGCACAGGTGGAAACAGAATCCCGCACGCACACGACCAGCTCTGCCTTTCCGCTGCTCTAGATTAGTCTTCGAAGCCCAAACTGTAGCGTAGTTTGTCATGTTGTTGTGAGAAGTAAACAGTTTCACCTTTTGCCTTTGAAGAAAGAAAACTCATTTTTAAACGTTTTTAAAATACTGGGAGGGTAAAAACATTTAAAACCATAATGTCGACCACATAATAAAATGCAATAAATAGCACCTCCAAAAGATTGCGAGTTTAACGTGAAGGATGGACAAACAATTGAATAACTTACTTGCAAGAATCGATGACATATACTACATCATTTATAGTAATACTGGTCTCTGCAATATTTGTGGACAGAATAACCTAAATCAAAACAAAAAAAGATATACGCATTTAAAGAAAGTGTTTGATTTCCTACTACTGCCATCTCAATACACTAAGCGGATATCTGACATGCAACACACCTTGATTATACCATCAGGAACAGGATCAAACACTTTACGTTGCTCTTCTCGTGGAATCTGAGAATGCAGCGGCAGAATGCGGTAGTGGTTGCTACCTGAAAGACGAACATTTATATCTTAATAAAAAGTTATGCAACTTGAAGTATTTACAGTGAGTGACAGTTGCATAGGCTACAACATTACAAACAATTCATGCTTCATATCCTGAACACAAAAACATCAAAGGGTTACTCCAAGCATCATTCAGCCTACTGCATCAGTTATGATGCCAGGAGTACATTGGTGCTGTTCCCCAGTAATGAGGAGAACCGTTTGCAGCGGTTTGCCCACCGGCTTGGGTCTCCACTGGCACCAAATCTCCTCTAAAGCTGGTGATGCAGAAGCCGCATGCCGATCAGACAGGTCATTCATTGACTGAGAGCATGGACTGGGAGCTTTCAGCCAATGAATGACACTCTGTGCATAGCATAGCATGGAGTTACACCTACTGCAGCATCATTAGAAGTATGAGACACATGAACTTATTATTAGAATGAAACACTGCACATACGGATTCCAAGCACCATGGCCACTTCAAATCAAGGTGCTTAGAGTAACCCTAATGAGGATGATCCTATTCAATATATATTATTGTATTATAGTCGGAGAATGAAACCCCCTGCCCTTACACAAAAAATAAAAATAAAAACTAAAATCATCTAGTATCGTTATCTAAGACATAAGATTTTCACTGCATCATGGAATGCCTTTTTAAAATGCAACCACCTGCCAAGTCAAATTTAGTACACCGACAAGGCAGCAACTAAGGGCTTTCCCACTGAACAAGCATGCTGTTCTTTTGTGGATTCCCTTCTTAGATTTATTTTTTTTTTTTTTATTAATTCTTTATTTTTGCATGTGCATATTAGGTACAGACAAGCGTGCAGGGCCACGACAGCAACTGCAGGCATATTCATAGCATTACAATGAGTGGCATGATGGTACAGCACATTTTTTTTTTTTTTTTACATGAACAGAAAGATTGCCGGCACATTTTTGTTTAAACGTTAGAGTGATGCAGAGTAGTTCTAAGTTTAGATAGAGTATAAGATTATGTCTGCGAGTTATAAACAGGCTTGTGTAGCCACTGTAGGAAATACAGGCTAGTGTTCTATATCAAGCATTTGAAAGGCACCAGTTAATGGCACTATATCCCATATAGTCGGCCTAAGTCAAGACAGTTAAACAAGCATTATACGGGTGTTTAAAGCGTAAGACAGTTAGTTAGTAGTTTTTTAGAAAGATATAACAGGCTAGGAACATTTTAAAGCTTATGAATATATGGGCAAACTAAATAATGACAGCTAGAGCATACACAAGAAATCACTGCGTGGCTAAAAGGTACTGCAGTTTTACAGTGCTCCCCTCTCACCACATACCCTCTCTCTAGTACAATAGCACACATTTGAGCTAGCAGAAGCATGTAAACTTCTGTGGATAAAACAAAAAAGAATATGCAACTCAGCCTTGTATCATTGGTAACGGTGGGGTAGTCTGTCCTGGGAGTCAGCCTTATGTGTCAGCATAGGCAGGTGGCCGCTCATCCTATACCCCTGCTGGGCTGAGGGCTGCCATGTGGGGATAGTCCATGCTGGGCTTCCAGCTGCTTGTCCTGCGCCTGATACCATGTAGTTGGTGGTTGTTGTTGATGCGCTCTGTTCCTTCTTGAGGGCCTGGGCTTCGCGTGGGGGCCCGTCGCTGCTGAGATGTTCTGTCTCCTGGGTGTCCTTTGTCCTCGTGGATGCTTTCTCGCTGTTTGCGGTCGGCAGGTGAAGCGCCTCCGTGGTTGTGTTGCTTTTCTCCGCTTTGGGGAGGTGCGCCCCTCAGTCTGCCGCCTTGTGGGAGCCCCCGTCTTTGCGGATTGTTGCAGGCCACTGAGTAGGTGAGTACGTGGTTGTGGTGGGGTCTGTTGGTGCAGTATACCTTCGAGTTTTGTCCAGAAATCCTGAAAGTGCTGATCCAGCCGGGTGAGGATATCTTCGTCGTCGGGGCTCGGGGGCCATGTGGCCGCCGCCATTTTGGCTAGGCCTCGGTCGACCAGTCGCAGGTTTGCGGTTTCAGCCCGCTGACTTGCCCGGTTTGGGGTGGCTGTCGATAATGGACCGGGATCACCCCCGCCGGTCCTAGGGGGGGGGTAACGGGGCGCCCGCATAGGGGGATGACTTCGTTTGCAGCGCTTGTTTAGTATTTTGGTCGCCGTCTCCGTCCGGCCTGTAGTAGGCCGCTCTTGCCTCGGCGGGGCTTGCAGTCTGTCAGTGAGCCGCCGACCACCTTTCCACATCTCAGGTGGGTCAGGCAGCCTGGACCTCGCTTGGTGCTGCCCCTGTCTCGGGCAATAGGGCTATAGGGCTGTGAAAAGGCCTTTTTTAACGAGAGTGTGGAGGAGCTCGTCCAAAACACGTCTATCCTCCATTGCGGTCAGGCCCCGCCCCCCCCTTCTTAGATTTAAATCTGCTTCTATTACAAACAAATATCTAATGCAGACTAAAAAAAATTAATAAAATAAAAAATCCAAACCTGGAGATGCCAAGCACATTTAAATCCTACTTACATATACTGAAGATAAATGTGAAGTCAAATAAGACAGGACATTTGTCTCCCATACATCAGGTTCAGTAGCTTTTGTACTATTGATGTAGAATTATTAAAAAATCTTTATTGAACCTGCATTGAATTATTGTACTAACTCCATTTTAACTTCATATTATGACAAATCCTCCATTTTAACTACATTACATGACAGAATTTCCTAACAGCATTTAGTATAATGAATAGAGACTGTATTTTCTAGAAAGACATGACTAACCCCGGAATTATTGAATCTCCTGTAACATGCAACAAAGTATAGCCAAGGCCATGGGAAGCTGGCCTAATGAAATGTTCTATTCATAAAAAGAACCCTGAACCTGACCACGAGTCTGACATCACTAACTACGCAAAATGACGCCCAAGCCCCCCTTCCCACCGAGTAAGCCTCGTGCTGGGTAAGATGGCGCTTGAGCCATCTGTCCACACCCGTGTCCAGAACAATACCACCTCCCGGTGGGAGGACACCTAGCTAACCACATAGTTCTTGAGCCAATTAATAATATTGATGGGTGGACATTGACATAGCCACTTAACATTTAATCCAATTAATGATGTTTATTTACTGATATCTTGATATTCAATGATGATGTAATTTTGCTCTTATAAGGGTCTGCGAGCCCGCTTTTGATCAGATGCCATTAAATTTCTTCGAAGTTATTTTAACCTGAACTCCGTGTGTCAGTGTGAATTTACTTCTGCGTTTACGCAATTTAATCATCTCAGATTTGGACAGGAACAGATAGATATTTAAACATATTTGTTTATTTCTAAATTAATCTACATCACTATCATACAAAAATATTTTGGAGCACCCATTTTCATATTGACTTACCAACACAGCACAAAGAAATGTAAATAAATGTTAAAAAAAATATATATATATATACACATATATAACTTTACTAACCAAAATGTGGATTCATCTCAAGATGCTTCTGCATGGTATAGATGAGGTTCCAGCCAGGTAGAAATATAAGGACGGCACCTGGCGCATTCAATGTTTCAATATATTTTAGAAGAGCTTCGATAAGTTCAAAAGGAGTTTCTTTCTCGCTCAGCTGTGACATGGAACGATGCGTCTCAGGACCGTAATCACCCTCGCATATTAAGTTACAATTGGCCTGCAAGATACACATAAGCAATGAACTCTGACACATGCACATCCTATATAGGTGAGGACTACAGATTCAATGTTGTCTTATGTCTGTATATACAACTGCAACATATTTAAGGTCAAACAGATATCTTTATATTTCAAGTCCTAGAATTACACTTGCACTTTTGACTGGTGACCTGTTCAACAAACCTCATCATCCTCTCCACCTTCTTCATCTTTATCTTTTTTCTTCTTATCTCTCGGAGGCGGGATAAACTGGGTCCTCTGAATACAGTCCTCCAGAAAGTATTCTGCATAGAAGAAGAAGAAAATAATGCTATTGAGGCAAATGGGCATTTTGTGATTAGCATTACAACAGGCTATGTAAACATTGTGCAGTTCTTCCAAGGTGAACACTGAGCCAGCAAAGTACCTTGCACTGGGAAGGTACGTCCAAAGACTTCAATGATAGGGCAGTTGAAAAAATATTCACAGAACATGCTTGTATCAATAGTGGCGGACATAAGGATAACTCTGATGTCTGGGAAAGTCTGGATCACATCACGCAGAACAACCAGTAAAAAGTCAGTCTGAAAGAGAAGACAAATTAAGTTTATAGAAAATTTTATAGAAAATAGTGGAGCAATATATATTTAGTGTTAAAACATTCAGTGTATATATATATATCACGGAATGTTTTGACACTAAATATATAGCACTCCACTATTTTCTATACATTTGTCACATTGTTGTGTGTTTGTGGGAAAATTACACATTTAGTGCAGTAGCTGCTATTTTTTTTTTAAATAAGAAAAACTATATTAGCACATTTGTATAGAGAGTTATTTATAAATCTCTTTATCTGATCACACATCTTTAACCATTTGCAAAATTAAGTTAAACAGTTTGCTTAAGGAAAATGAAATAATTTGTTAATTATATACTAAAAAAAAAAAAAAAGAGTTAGAATGATAACTGCAATATACCAGAGTAAACTCCAAGCATGGTAAACACAGGCTTTCAAAGTACTAGCGCCATATGTAAAGTAAATTAACAACTCACCACAGCGTATAAAAACAAATTATGAACTATAGCAGTTCTAACACACCAGCAACTGAAACAAAAACAATCAGTGTAGCGCTTCATATGGATTAATGTGAATCAAGTGCAAAAAAAAAGGAAAAAATATATATACCTTAATGTTACCTGTAGTGTTATTTCACATACAGGTAGGTTGTATCTTTAAAAATAGAAAATATATAGCATATAGTGCAAAACTTTATAAAAAAAAAAAACCTAAATGTGTAATATCCAACAATAGAGCACTCACAAATTAGATTCTTTATCTCTTGAATTTGTTAGTACTCCATTGTTAGATATTACACATTGTTTTTTTTTTTTTTTTAAAGCTTTGCACTATGATATATATTTAGTATTTTTTGAGGTGCATCGTACCTGTATGCGAAATACCACTAAAGCGCACATTAAGGTATTTTTTTTTTTTATACAAATACCTTAATCACATATATCCATATAAGCACTACACTACACTTTTTGTTACAGGTTTTCACCTTACCAAAGGCACTTTGAAACAAACAAAAGCAATATTTTGATCCATGAGCCCAACCTTGTTGTCAATCCATTCCTATCTATGTGTTTACTAGTTCCAAAAGACCTGTGAGTGCACCCCTTAATTCCTGGATTATATTTTGTACACGGGTTTGCACCAAGGCAAGAACATTTGGATATATACAAAGGGGTAAGTGCCAAGGCTACATATAGCATATATAAATTATAAAAATTGGTCTACTCCCTTCTGGGATGTTGTTTTAAACTGTACCACAATACTGCTTTTATTCATTCCTTAGGGGACAGTATAAATTGCAGCGATTTTTAAATATATATATATTTTTTAAAACCTTTACATTTATATGTTTAAAGGATCACTATAGTGTCAGGAAAACTAAGCAGTTTTCCTGACACTATAGTGCCCTGAGGGTGCCCCCACCCTCAGGGTCCCAACCCCGTGGCGCTTAAAACCCCTTCAGCAGCTTACCTTTTTCAAGCGCCGTGCTCCCTCGGCGCTGGTGACCTCTCCTCCCCCGCCGACGTCAGAGGAGCCGAATGCGTGGCAAGTGTCCATTTTTCAATGCTTTCCTATGGACGCTCTGCGTGATGGAGGCATTAAATGCCTCCAGCGTCGCAGATGCGCCTCTAGTGGCTGTCCAGAAGACAGCCATTAGAGGCTGGCTTCTCTGAAACTGCTATGTTTGCATCTGCAGGGTTAAAACCTGAGGGACCTGTCACCCAGACCACTTCATTGAGCTGAAGTGGTTTGGGTGACTATAGTGTCCCTTTAACTAATATTCCACTGCTCAAAAAAATGTTTTGTATTTTTTTTGAAAAAAATCACTATTTACTATGTATACCCCAAATGAAAAAAAAAGTATGCATTTAATTATTCACATTTTTCCATTGGGAATTTATCTAAAAACAACATGTCTGCAGCCTTTGCAAGCCCTCTCTATCTTCCCCAGACTTTCTGTGGCTGTACAGTTATAGACTTCCCATGCAGCAAAAAGAGAAGTATATACAAGTCAGGTGCTCCGGGCAATTGCCTGCGTCTTGAGTTCCATTGAGCTAAACTACCAGGAAGTAACAGGACTGCTTGTCTGATAGTCAGTGGAGGGGTACAAGGTTATTTTACAAAACTGCAAACTCTTCAGCAACTTTAGAGCTTTAGGAATCTGGAGTGTCCCTTTAATAACCATTTCTAATATATTGGTAAAGTACAAGATGCTATTCTGGAGGCTCGTACAATATAAACCAAAACGACCCGAGCTCAAACATCAACTCACATTAATATCCCGCTCATGGATCTCATCCACAATAACATGGCTAATTCCTCTGATCCCAGATTCCAGTTTCCTCAAGAGGACACCTGTCAAAGACAAGATGAAATGTCAGGCAACAAAACACACAGACAACAGATTTTAACAAATTCCAAGAGACAAGTAGTTAGTTTATCAAATTTGATTACTTTATACAGAACACATACATATACTATGTGTAGCAGATGGGGAGGACAGACAACATACATTTGGAATGCACAATGAGTTTTGCTGTCCATGTGTTGAGTGTACATACCCACTGTGCAGAAGAGTACACTGGCATGCGGACGGGGCAGCATAGACTCAAAACGCACACTGTAGCCACAACTCTTCCCGATCTCTTCTCCCCGCTCGTAAGCCACGCGTTCTGCAACTGATACTGCGCTGATCCTCCTGGGCTAAATAGATAAATGTAAGCATCTTGTTTTCACTAGTCCTTTGCCTCACAGGTAATTCCACTGGTATTGTATCCGTACCTGTGTCACCACAATATTGCACTGTGCTCCGTTGCCATTCCGGACATACTCATCCAGGATATACTGCGGGACCTGCGTGGTTTTACCGCAGCCGGTAGCTCCTCTTATAATCACCACAGAGTTGTTGTGTACAGCATGCAATATTTCATCCTGAAATTTTCTCACAGGGAGAGCCTCTCGTTCACTGAGGATCTGACAAAACAATTATATAAGAAGTTTTACATTTTGAGTAATTTTTCAGAGGAACTGTTTTCTACTATTCTAAAACCACTGTAGTTCAAAGGGCACAAAACAAAGATCATTGCGCGTATATTGTACTTGATATGCTTTGTTCTTTAAACTCTTTAACCCCTTAAGGACACATGACATGTGTGACATGTCATAATTCCCTTGTATTCCAGCAACCATGCATTTGCCCACAGAACCTCCAATTCAACTAACCTGCTGAATGCCACCATCTTGCTGCATTTGGTACTCCATTTCACTCTTCAAATCAGCACTGATTTGCTCTTGTGATGCCTTTAAATGAGAGAAGAGGGAAAACAAATTCTAATATTCAAAATTCAATATGGCAGATGTAGATAGTTCAAACCTTTGTTTAATGAACTACGCAATCCTATGGATCATGGATAAGGTGGTGTTCAAACGTAATCGAAAAACAAATAGTAACTACTTACAAAAGCAAGTGGACCCTCGTCAATGTTGCTGCTGGTCCAAGGATTCCAGTTTTCCTGAGGCGGAGACCATGGCACAACTCCAGACTGATTCTGCCTTTGCGAGGGCTCAAAATGCACAAGCTTTCCCAGATTGAGAGAGACTGGTTGACTCGGATCCTCAGGCTAAAAGGAAATCGAGTATTAACAATCTCTTTTTATCTGGAGATTTGCATATGGAAATAAAACTTTACTTACCGGGAGAGGCAATTCAATCTCTAGCTCTTGAACTACATTCTGTAGCTGTTTTTGAATATCTGGACTCAAAGTAACCTGGTACGGTTCCACCTGCAAAGAATGTTAGAGTTACTTCTACAATGGGATGAAAAAGGATTTAGTCTGACAATCACCTACTAAACCTCTGCCAGTGTAGAAAACTGTGTGGTCCTTATTTAAGGAATTTTGAGGGCTTAAAATATCCACTGAGTGCTCTTATCAGACAATTGCAAAAAAAACACAAAAGTGGGGGAAAAACCCCAAAACAAAACATGAAAAGGATAATATTAAAAATATATGTAGCTTTTTTTTAACTCCCATTTCTAAACCGGGAGCTACTAATAGGCTGAAAAAGTCAGCGGCGCCTGGTCCGAGGCTTGCTGGCGGAAACCTCAGGTCTGTATAGGACATGAAGGGGCAGAATGATCGGGCGCCGTTTTGCAGACTTTGGTGTTAAACAGTTTATTAACAGTTTAACCGCTTACGGTAAGATGGGACCTCCTTGCACCATAACAACTTAATTGAGTTGTCCTTTAACGGGGATAGTATAGGCACCAAATGGCCTTAGCAATACCTAACTAGCCAGCTTGAAGAAAAAAAAAAAAAAGGGTCCATTATTATTCAGATCTTTCAAACTTATTTTAGAAGTTTTAATCTGCACTGTAAATTGAACTTTAATCAAATACAAGAGGCTCATGCAGGCTTTTAACACAGCAGGAAACAAGAAATTCTAAATTAAACAGACTGTGCCATAGAGGAAGCTTAAATATTAGATCTCTCTTTACAGGAAGTGTTTAAGAAGGCTGTGTACTCACATGTAGTTTTTTAAACTCTAAAATGGCAGGTAATTGAGCAGTGAGACTATAGGGGTATAATCTATACTCAGGGGTGTATTTGCCGCGAGGCAAACAAGGCATTTGCCTTGGGCGGCATTTTCCAGGGGGCGGCAAAAAAAGCCGCCCCCAAACGCCCAGGGCAAATGCCTTGTTAGCCTTGCGGCTAACAGACACCCTGGGCTGGTGGCTGCTGGGCTGGTTGCTGGGCGGGCGGGCGGCTGGCGAGGGAGCACTTCCTCTGAGCTGTCTGCTCAGCTCCCTCGCGCGCCGCAGAGTGAGGCTGGGAGCCGGAATATGACGTCATATTCCGGCTCCGCCTCCCAGCCTCACTCTGCGGCGCGCGAGGGAGCTGAGCAGACAGCTCAGAGGAAGTGCTCCCTCGCCAGCAACCAGCCCAGCAGCCCCACTAGACCCCAGGGAGAGGGAGAACCCCCCCCAGCATTCCCAAAGGTAAGGAGGCTGGGGGGGTAAATTAAAAAAAAAAAAAACGAGTTAATGTGAGTGAGTGTGTCTGTTAGTGTGTGTGTGTGTGTGTGTCTGACTGTGTGTGTCTGTTAGTGTGTGAGTGTGTCTGTTAGTGTGTGTGTCTGACTGTGTGTGTCTGTTAGTGTGTGAGTGTGTCTGTTAGTGTGTGTGTGTGTGTGTGTGAGTGTGTCTGTTAGTGTGTGTGAGTGTGTCTGTTAGTGTGTGTCTGTTAGTGAGTGTGAGTGTGTCTGTTTGTCTGTTAGAGTGTGTGTGTGTGAGAGTGTGTCTGTTAGAGTGTGTGTGTGTCTGACTGTGTGTGTCTGTTAGTGAGTGTGTGTGAGTGTGTCTGTTAGTGAGTGTGTGAGTGTGTCTGTTAGCAGCTAACAGACACACTCACACACTCACTAACAGACACACTCACTAACAGACACACTCACACTCACTAACAGACACACTCACACTCACTAACAGACACACTCACACTCACTAACAGACACACTCATACACTCACACACACACACTGACAGATACGCATCCATTAGCTAACAGTTAGCTAATGGATGCGTATCTGTCAGTGTGTGTGTATTTAGAAGGCGGGGGAAGGGTTGGGTGGGGGTGGCGGGGGGGGGGGGGGGGGGGGGGGTGAGGGGGGCGCCTGAGTTTTGTCCTGCCTAGGGCAGCACAAAACCAGGATACACCCCTGTCTATACTCCAAAACAACTTTATTAAGTAAAACCTATTGTATCCCTTTAATGGTTTGTTCATACTTCAGTGACTAAGTGACACTTTTAAAGCCCTGACCAAAACACATATAACATTGTAATATAGTGTAAAAAGTGTATTTCTATATTCATTTCCCAAAATCTGGAAGCTAAAATATGGAGCAGGATCATATGCAATAAAATCACATCACAAAAGGGCAGTATCTGCATAATGCGTGCAAGAGCTATAAACAAGGTACCCTATAACAACATGCGCACAACTGAAACTCACAGATTCTCCTTCCTTTTTTTTGGTTAGTCCAGAATAGGGTTCAATTACACCCAGATGGTACAACTGACGCACAAGTGATAGGGCACAGGATTGAGCTGCCAGTTTCTTATTGGAGCCATGCTCTCTGGCCGTGATCCCTGAAAATCAAATTATAAAATGTATTGTTTCCAGAATGACAAACATAATTAAAAATATCCTTGTACAAAAATCCCCGACATGGGCCAAAAGTACCCAAGTATAAATTGTACACTTCAAATGTCACCCAAATACACGATATACAACACATTTTAAATTTTAATAGAAAAATATTTAAATAAAATCGATGACTTACTTCTTCCGAGCTGCTTAACATACAGGGTCATTTCTGCTATAAAGCTCCTGCAGAGACAGTCATGTTTCAGATTTGTAAACACATTACACCCAAATACTATACATTGCCAAAACACACGCACATCACACTGCGGACACTAAACAGATTAATGGGTTACTTACAGGAAGCAACTTAAATATTAGCAACACTTGCTAGCAACTAGTACACAATAATATTCTACAGTGGACAGCAAATCACAGGTAGGGCACAGAGAAGTTCTGAGAGATTCACCAGTAATTCATGCAAAAAGAGAAAGTTCTACAGAAATCAGCATTAATTGCAGCATCAGCAGTGGTGAGTGCACCAGTTTGTCAAAAAACAGAAATATAAATTATTACCTCTAACTACTGGAATTTGTTTATTCCATATGTAATCTACAATGGGTGACAGTTATTCTTTGAAGTCCAATGGTACCATCACTTGATACCCACAGTTTTGTTAGATTGAGTTGGAAGAGGATATCAGCATGTTTACAGTTTTATAAATTTAGAATTTTTTTTTTTGTGAATATTTTTTTTTTATTTGATTTTTTTATTCTTATTTTGTGAGGAATCAAGATACAGCTTACAGGGACTCGCAGGTCCCAATTAAACATATATAGAGTCACAGATGGAGGAAAATGCGCATGTCTCAAATTATTTTGAGCGTGATTCTAGAGAGCACAGGAGACATCAGGCAAATGAATATATTACATATCCATAGGAATGTGCTGGCTCCATTTGAATAAGTTTATATATGGTAAAGAAGTCCAACACACAGAGAAGACAACCAGTGAAATTTATAGCTCCCTCCTGAAATTTTCTGTAGGACTTTCCCTTTAAAGGTGCACTGGTGTCAGACATATGGATTAACTTGGCAAATAAAGAGCCACGTTGGGTGGACAAATATATATGTATTTAAGGAGCTATACTTGTTTTACAGCAAGAAACAAATCTGCAAGACCCCTGCCCCTCCCCCCACCCCAAGTTCTAAACAGCTAACAAAATATTAGGAGCTATACGCAAGCAACATCCCCAATAACAAGCTATCCTTGTACAAAATAGTACCATTAAAACATTACAATGGGAAAAGAGTCACAAAGGCCACCAGAATTAGTTTGTGTCAAAGTAGAAGCAGGCAACATTGGATGCACATGCATTAAGAGGACACAGACAAAAATGTAATTTAATTTCTCAGCTCTCTCATTATTATATCAGTAACACCTTATTTAATTCACATAACTAATACAAACCCAGTCCACAAGGCACTGACCTGCAAAGGTCTCCCTAGCAGCCTGCACGTGTGTGTTTCTCAGCCGGCCTTTTGGTCACCTGGAGAGAGTGACACCAGGAATCAGTATTTGGATTTAGACTCCACATGGGATTGCTTAGTACAGCCTAAGCTTTATACCATGTGCGAAATGTTAAAAAAAAAGCAGATTCCTGGTGTCACACCATTTCTCCTCATTATCACCAATACAGATTGTAAAGAGTTGTGGAATTAGGTAAACTTGTTCACAGTAATATATAAACACCTCTTAAAAATTGTAAAGACAGACTTAAACAGTAATTATTGCAATTGAATCACAATAATGAATTAGAAAAATAAAATGCACACATACTTTTTTAAACATGTAGTTGTAAATTAGTGATGTGGATCAAAACAGAGTTGTAGAGACACTGTGTATAAAAAGCAATTCTGATGCAAAGTTTTACAAAGTGAAGAAATTACTAGGAATATTTGACTGGTTACCGTGGATAAGTGGTCCACTTTTAGAATTCCACCCTATGATTTTCTATCATAAGCCTAAACTAAATTGTTTTAGACAAACAGCAGCATTAGACCAAAGACTGCGAATCAATTCACTGAAAAGACCGAACAAGTTAATGTCCCAAACTTATTTCTAGGGTCCAATTAATGCAGATAACTTACTATATTTGTCGGAAATCTATTAAAATTCTTAACGAGAGATGACTTGACAAGTCCCAATTTTACTATTTAACCTTCCAGATAGTATTGGACTACATCACCCATAATTATCTGCTAGTGCTTGGAAACAAAGATAAGTGGAAATAACTATAAAGTTCCAATGAAATATCAGAAATCCCTATGCACATGTTAAAACAGCATGGGAAGGAATATGGCACATTTTCTGAATAAAATAATTTCCTCCTTACTTTAGGGAATGGTTTCACCTAAAAAGGTATCATGGTAAAATCATTACATCCCCATATAAGACCACACCTTAAATATGTTGTGCAATTTTGGGCACCTATTCTGAAGAAGGATATTATGGCACTAGAATTAAAAAAGGGAATGGAACATTTTAGTTACGAAATGTTAAATTTAAATCTGTTTAAGTTAAAAAAACAGCGCCTCAGAGGGGATATGACAGTATACAAATATATTCTGGGCCATTGCAAACCATTGTCCAAAAATCTTTTAATAATTAGAACTATACATGGGACACAATGTGACGCATTTAGACTGGAAGAAAGGAGATTTGTCTGGGGGCAAATAAAAGGTTTGTCCCCCTGCCTCCCCCATAACAATAAGGATGTGGAATTCTCTACTTGAAGATGTGGTTTTTATCAGAGTCTATACAAATGTTTAAACAGCAACTGGATGAATACTTGTAAAAACATAATATTCGGGGAATTATTTTTTCATTTGTGGCATCAAGAATGATTTTTTCCCTAGTTTGTTGCAAAATTAGAAAGCACTTCAAATAATTGTTGGGTTTTTTTGCCTTCTTTTAGATCAACAGCAAAAACAGATGTGAGAAAGGCTGAACCTGATGAACGTATGTCTCATTTCAGCCTACGTAACTACCGTATTTATCGGCGTATAACACGCACTTTTCCCCCCTGAAAATAGGGGAAAAATCATGGGTGCGTTTTATACGCCGATATCCCATAATTACTTACCTGTCCTGAAGCGTGGGCCGGCTTCACAGCGCGCACCGCGGTACAGGAACTTTAATTTCAGGTTCCGGTTTCCGGCGGGACTGAAAGGAAGTGTGCACAATAGTGTGCACACTTACTTTCAGTCCCGCCGGAAACCGGAACCTTAAATTAAAGTTCCTGTACCGCGGTGCGCGCTGTGAAGCCGGCCCACGCTTCAGGACAGGTAAGTAATTATGGGAGGGGAGGAAAGTACACTATGGGAGGGGAGGGGGAGGAAAGTACACTATGGGAGGGGGAGGAAAGTACACTATGGGAGGGGGAGGGGGAGGAAAGTACACTATGGGAGGGGGAGGAAAGTACACTATGGGAGGGGGAGGAAAGTACACTATGGGAGGGGAGGGGAGGGGGAGGAAAGTACACTATGGGAGGGGAGGGGAGGGGGAGGAAAGTACACTATGGGAGGGGAGGGGGGGAAGTACACTATGGGAGGGGAGGGGGGGAAGTACACTATGGGAGGGGAGGGAAATACTATGGGAGGGGAGGGAAATACTATGGGAGGGGAGGGAAATACTATGGGAGGGAAATACTATGGGAGGGAAATACTATGGGAGGGAAATACTATGGGAGGGAAATACTATGGGAGGGGAGGGAAGGGAAATACTATGGGAGGGGAGGGGGGGGAAATACTATGGGAGGGGAGGGGGGGGAACACTATGGGAGGGTAGGGGGGGGACACTATGGGAGGGTAGGGGGGGGAAACACTATGGGAGGGGGAGGAAAGTACACTATGGGAGGGGAGGGGGAGGAAAGTACACTATGGGAGGGGAGGGGAGGGGGAGGAAAGTACACTATGGGAGGGGAGGGGGGGAAGTACACTATGGGAGGGGAGGGAAATACTATGGGAGGGGAGGGAAATACTATGGGAGGGGAGGGAAATACTATGGGAGGGAAATACTATGGGAGGGGAGGGAAGGGAAATACTATGGGAGGGGAGGGGGGGGAAATACTATGGGAGGGGAGGGGGGGAACACTATGGGAGGGTAGGGGGGGGAAACACTATGGGAGGGGAGGGGGGGAGAATACTATGGGAGGGGAGGGGGGGGAGAATACTATGGGAGGGGAGGGGGGGAGAATACTATGGAAAGGGGGGGCACTATGGGATGAGGGGGGAACACTATGGGATGAGGGGGGGGGAATACTATGGGAGGGGGGGAAATTTCCTGGAATTTCTTTCTAAAAATGAGGTGCGTGTTATACGCCGATAAATACGGTATATATCGGCTATTTTGGATGCAGGTTTTAAGCTAGACCACTAAACATATCTATCTAAAGCAATCTACTAGTATGGTTTTATTCAAAATTCACAGGGTTATTCACTTTGAGAATATTCATTGTGAGAATACAACGCTGTTAAGACCTGCAGTGGTTATGGTACTGCGGTCTTCTATTCCTTTCCCAACAGCTGAGCCTAAATGATTATAGCTACAGCAGGGAGTAGAGGAATAGTAGAGATGAGTACAGCTTCCAAGACGATTCTTCCCAGCAAATAGAATATTCCCCAAACATGAGCCCAGGCTTCATGAAGGGTGTAACAGAACTGACCTTTATTGAAACAGGCTGGCTTTTATGAGAAATCCTCCTGCAAGAGGACCTCCCACAGCAAACAAATACAATAACCAATCGTTATACAGTATTTCACTAATACACGCCTTTCCTCTGCCTGGGAGATATTGAGATAAGTTAAGGAATAAATCAATTATCTCCAAGAAAAGGGCACACATTTTCCCCAAAAGTTAGAACACCCCTTTCCCCCACAAGGTATCCCCACAAAATACATATCCCCTGATAGCCCCGATCTGGGGGACAAACATATCCAAATTTCACCCAGATCGGTTCAGGGGTTCTTGAAAAGTGTGGAAGTCATGTTTTACCAACCACACAAGAGGCTCCTGCTCAAAACAGTTCCACGAATTCAGCGTGTGCAGTCGGTCAATTGGGAAAAAGGTGAAAAGCGAGCAAAATACCGAATAGATTCTCCTGGCTCATAGCAGCGATTGTTCCCCTTGTCTGCACGAACATAACTACCGAATGCCGCTCTTCTGGCTGTTCGATAAGTGGGAAAAGCTGGTGTTCGGTAGTTTTCAGCGGTGGTTCGTGAGGTCGAGTGTCCGATTTTAGTTCCAGCCACTCGACAACCAAGTCCCGCTGACTCCCCTCGTGCGAACAGCGGCCACCCAGGGAACACTTAATCAACGGTACTTTTGAACTTAACAAGCCAGGATGGTGGTCCGTGTTCGGTAGTTTCAAACTGCCGAACTAATAACCAATATTTATACAGCAAAATGGAGAAAACACACGAATATAGAAGAAAATGTCGAAATAAAGTCCATTTCTTCACAAACGCGAATTTAAAATAAAACTTCAAATACAAGGGCAGGGTAGCTGAATGGAAGGTGTAGCGGACTTAGAAATTTATTATTTTATGTTCGGTTATTTTGACCTTAAATTTGAAATTCTGTTTGAATTCTCACCTTAGTGAATAATCCTGACAGAGTGTTAACACCTCATATTTTAGACGGCAAACAGTCGAAAAGTTGACTAGACGTAAGTGTGCTGACGATATAACATTATACATACAGCTTTGATATTTGCAACAAACCTGACAGCAATACTGTGAGTCTTGTGAATATGTCTTATCACCACCATATTCATAAACCCCAAATATTAAATATAATATTAAGAGCCTTAAAGCAGCACATCTGATTTAAGTCTCTTACAAGAAACTTTTTTTTGTGTGTACGAGCTTTACTGGGAGTAGTTTTAATACTCTCTGTAATGCTCTGCTCCACAACGGCAGACTAAGAAACACACAGGCACGCACTAAAATCCAAAATTCTCATCTTGCAGTTCTCTAGTTGTTGAGTAAGGCCAATGCCAGAGGGTCAGTCATAAGGAACAGCTTAACGACATATCTAAATAAGCAGGACATTCATTGTTTCACTCATTAAAAGCTTTGACATTGTAGGTTGAGAACATTGTTTTTTCAACCAAGGCCCCTTAAAAGATCAATTGCTATCTTTTAAGGGGCCAGTGTTTAAAAAGACGGTTACAAACATCGTTTAACCATTGCACACAAAAAGTAAGGCCACATGAAGCTGTTCACTACACACATTATAACTTAGGTATTAAATACATAACATACTAATTCAGGAAATACTACACACATTTACATTTATATCTAGATTTGAAGGTTCTTATTATGCTAAGATACTTAAGAGAATCGTTTAAATAACCTTCTATTAATACTGAAATACGGATCTAGAAAGAATATCTGGCCAAAAAACTGGAAGAAATGGGTGTCCGTGCAATATGTTTTATCTCAGATTTCCTAGGTTGGAAAATGGTCAGCCAATGGCTGCATGCACACAAACCTGTTGTGGTCGGGTCCTACTTGTGAGTATTTGTATTCGCCTTGTGTCTTTTCCTTCTGAAAGAACTGATTAAGACGTGCCTTGGCATTTTCTAGAGTCCAGTTCCCATGCAAACCAGCATTTAAATCCACTTCTTCTGATTCTAGAGTCTGACATTTTAAAGAACATAAAATTAAGATATTAACATACAAGCGAAAATCTCCATCCATATACTACATATAAAATCAAAAAGCAAACAAAGGATGGGTGAAACCATAACCCATCCATTCTGCAAGTTACCGGATGAAGACTGCAAGCTACAAGTCTGCATTTCAGAGATTTGCCAAAATGCTACAAATGACTGGTGGATTGGGAACAAATTACATTAGGCTATTACATTGTTCATACTTAGACACTAGCATTTATTTTTCACTTTCAACATTATCTTACAGCCTTATTCTCCTGATCTTCCTTCTTGGAATAATAATCCTTCAGATTGGCTCCACGCTCCCAGCTGGCACCGCCACTAAAATTGGAAGCACCTACACTGTTAACACCATATCCGCCGTCACCTGAGAATGGCAAACAAGAGAGAGACTTTTCTAAAACAAATATATATATTTTTTAGTATGAATGCAAAATAATTAGGTACAGTGGAACCTTGGATTACGACTAACGTGGATTACAAGTTTTTCGATCTACGAGACTAAATTTTTTAATAAAATTTATTATTTCGGCCTACGAGCGATGACTTAGGAACATAGCAAAATTTTGCTGTGCGTCTATCATTGAGAAAGCATTATGTTCTGTATTCTACCCACGTGTTTGTTCAACTACGTGAAGTGCAGTGTGAAGTTAAGTGTTGAGAATGCCCCTAAGATGATGAAGGAAGGCAGGAAGAAGATGTCACTGTGCAGGTGAAGAAGGAGATCATCGAGAAGCACTAAGGAAGTATGCGAGTAGTATAACCGTACAACCTCGACGATTTGCAACATCCTAAATAGTAAGGAGATGATCAAGGCTATCGATGTAGCCAAGGGAGTAACGACGGTAACAAAGCAGTGTCCTCATATACTCGAAGATGTCGAGAAGCTGCTTCTCGTTTGGATAAACGAGAAACAGTTGGCAGGTGATACAGTTACCGAGGGCATCATTAGTGAGAAGGCAAGGGCCTTGTACAATGACCTGAAGACTAAGTTACCAGGTTCATCTGTAACGGATGAAGAGCGCTTCAAAATGAGCCGTGGTTGGTTCGAGAACTTCAAGAGAAGGACTGGTCTCCATAGTGTCGTCCAGCATTGGGGAGGCTGCGAGCGCCGACACCAAGGCAGCGGAGGTATTCGTCAAAGAGTTTGAAAGGCTCGTGGTTCCTGAGTGTTATGTGCCGCAGAAAGTTTTCAACTGCGACAACACGGGGCTTTTTGGAAGAAGATGCCCAAGGGGACCTATATCACTGCTGAGGAGAAGGCCATGCCCGGTCATAAGCCCATGAAAGACCGTCTCATCCTCTTGTTTTGTGTCAATGCAAGCGGCAACTTCAAGGTGAAACCTCTGCTCGTCTACCAGCTCGGAAAATCCACAAGCCTTCAAGAAATGTAAGGTGCAGAAGAGTCAATACAATGTGTTATGGAGGTCCAACAGCAAGGCTTGGGCCATGCGGATGCGGTTTGTTGAATGAGTCAACGAGTGCTTTGGTCCCTCTGTCAAGCAGTACTTACTTGATTGGGACCTCCCTCTCAAAGCCTTGCTGGTTATGGACAATACCGCTGCACATCCTCCAGACATCAAGGAAGACGTACTGTAGGAAATCCATTTTGTCAATGTCAGGTTCCCCCCTACCAACACCACGTCATTCATTCATTCAGCCCATGGATCAGAAGGACATCTCGAACTTCAAAAAGCTGTATAATAAGGCCTTGTTTCAGCAATGTTTCGAGGTGACTGAAGGAAGAAACCTCACCCTCTGAGAGTTTTGGAAAGACCATTTCAATATTGTCAGCTGCCTAAAGTTCATTGATAAAGCTTGGGTGGGGGTCACCAGGAGAAACCTCAATTTCTCTTGGAGGAAACTGTAGCCTGAATGTGTTCTCAAAAGTGAGGGCATCGTTTTCGGAAGAGCAGCCAGTCGTCGATGAAATCGTGTCTTTGGGGAAGACTATGGGACTGGACCTGGACCATGAAGACATCCAGGAGTTGGTGGAGGAATATGACGACAAGCTGAAGGATCTGCATAAGGAGCAGCAACATGACGTTATAGAGGAGCTATCGTCTAAGGAGGGGGACAAGGCGGAGGAATTTCTCAGTTCTGTCAGGGTATTTATATTGGCAGACATTTTGTGCTATGATAGAAATACAAAGTGTATATTCTGAAGTCATTGTTGAGCAGACAAGACTCCATTTTGTTAGTTTCAAGCTAACAAAAGAGACACAGAATTTCTTTCCTTTCTCTAAAACTGACCGCTTTCCCAGGGCTAAGAATGTCTTGTATAAACAACCCAAGTGATAAGAGACTGTCTAGGTACTAATGGAATATAAATAAATTCTATATCCAGACATATGTGACAGAGGAGATTAAATAATTAAATTTTACTTTCTAGATGTACAGAGTCCCATTATAAGTTTGAGTTCATTGTTAGTTCACAATGTGTCATATTAGGAATTATTACAGAAAATGGAGACGCATAGTCTGAAGAAAACTCAAGAAAACTGTGTGATCTGACAGAAGATTTGAGTTAGGGCAAACATAGAGATAACGTAAATGACATCAAAAATAGCCACCAGGAAAAGTTAACTCTTTCCTGGATAGGTATGCTTAGTGGGACAAGACTGCCCCCTTGAGTTCAAATAATAAATTTATGATTAGAAGATAACCACGCCTACAGTGTTTTGATTGGTCATAAACCAATGACGTACTGAGCAAAGTTTCCCTTTAAAAAGTAAGACAAAGGAAAGTTTGGGAAGGAGATTGAGAGTCAGATTGGGATGCAGATTCAAATTCGGAGAGATGCAGAGAGCAGGCTCAGAGAAAGAGACCCATGACACTTAGCTACCTGGGAATATCTGATGAGAAAATATCTACATAACTGGTAAATATACTAGCATTTAATTAATTAATTAAAATTAATAGCATGATATATGACTGAATAATTCACGATCAGATTTCGATTTAGAAATCTTAGCTAAATAAGAAATACACAATTAAAGGACCACTCTAGTGCCAGGAAAACATACTCGTTTTCCTGGCACTAGAGTACCCTGAGGGTGCCCCCACCCTCAGGGACCCCCTCCCGCCGGGCTCTGGAGAGAGGAAGGGGTTAAACTTACCTCTTTTTCCAGCGCCGGGCGGGGAGCTTTCCTCCTCCTCTCCATCTTGATCGCGACGTCATCGGCTGAATGCGCATGCGCGGCAGGAGCCGCGCTCGCATTCAGCCGGTCGCATAGGAAAGCATTTACAATGCTTTCCTATGGACGCTTGCGTGCTCTCACTGTGATTTTCACAGTGAGAATCACGCAAGCGCCTCTAGCGGCTGTCAATGAGACAGCCACTAGAGGATTTGGAGGCTGGATTAACCCTTATTATAAATATAGCAGTTTCTCTGAAACTGCTATGTTTATAAAAAAAAGGGTTAATCCTAGAGGTACCTGGCACCCAGACCACTTCATTAAGCTGAAGTCGTCTGGGTGCCTAGAGTGGTCCTTTAAGCTTTTTATTCTGCAGATAACAATAATAATGTATTTATGTGGTTAATCACATATTAGAATATCGTGATATTATCCAGCTGTGTTGATTTGCTATAAATAAGATTAAATATCTGTTTAGACAAATTAATAAAATATCAGCTAATATAACATAGTAGATTTCTCTCATTGGATAAAATCAAGGAAATGGTTGATGACTGGTTAAATGTTATTTTATTCAAATTACATAGGAGTAGATCTTAACTACTTAGGAGGTCTAGCCAGCATTGCAAGGGTTATTTCTAAACTGCCAGCTGAAAGTTTATTGTATGATCTTATGCTGCACGCTGAAACTTCACATTCTTTGTCTCTGTGAAAGGGTCGTAAATCAATCTTGACACCTAATGCTTTAGATTCTAAACTACATCTTAGTCATTAGGAGATGTTTTTAATTACCATATTGTATTGCATATTAATGTTATACTGAAATTGCATTGATTATTATCATGCATGTTACCTATATTATTATCATTTGAATATAAAATTAAACATTATCTATTTTTATAACAATCTGTGACTTAATTATATGGTTTACCTTTCACTTATAACGATAACGATTAGGGATCTGAGAATTGAAAATCGTGGGCAATTTCTCATCTGTTTACATTATTATCCCATAAATATCCCCACAGTTCTCAGAGGATTAAAGAGGCATGCAAAGTGTTAAAGTTTTTGCAAGATTTTGTGGAGAAGAATCACCCAAATAAGACTGTAGCAATTTTTTGTGTGAATTTGTTTAATGATAACGCAATGTCACATATCCGTGAACCTTTGAAAAGAAGTCAAAAGCAGGTGTCATTAGATAGGTTCCTTGTGAAAGTTTATAATAGCAATAGTGTTGAAAGTGGGAAAAAAGGTTGAGGAAAGTGCAAGAGGTAAGCCCACAGTCCAAAAAGTTCAAAGGGTGAGGGGGGCAGGAGTGCTAGAGAACCCAGCAGTCCCTCTGCAGCAGTTCTGGCCCTCCAGGGCCATGTGATCACCATGATCACACGGCAGCAATATGAGTCTATGGAGCTGCCAGCAGGGGGACTGCCTGAGCTCTCAGGCAGTCCCCCAGTCACCTAAAAGGTAAAAATAAAATAAATAAATTATATATGTATAATATATTATAAAATATTTAAAATATTTTATAGGGATGCACCAAAATTGCAGCTGAAAATGGGCCTCCCATTTCAGCCGAAAAAGGGTCAAATCTGCCAAAGATTTTGGCAGTGAGATGGCCCTGGTTAATGAATGAAGCAACAGACACAGAGCTGATAGCACGGTGCAGGCTGCCCCCTCCCTCCATGATGGTAACTCTGGGTTATCTAGCGGTGTGCCGGCCCTCCCTCTCTCACATACCCTGTGGGTGACGCATTCCCATCGGTTTGGGCCAAGAACCCGCAGGGAACATGAACCCGGCTGGAAACATGGCTTCGCAGGGAATTTACCGAAAACGATGCTCAGCCGGGAAGTCCAACACTGGCCCAATAGAGACACAGGAGGTAAAGCAGAAGTCTATCGCTCCTGTACTCCGCGGGATCTCTGACTTGTTCCTCCTCACAGAAGCAGCGTGCACATGAAAAGAGACCGGCCAAGATGGCTGCCAGCACCTATCACAGTAAGGCGTGCAGCGTCTGGACGTGAGCGCTGCATTCCGCGGTGAAACGCATAACAGCGACAGTGGTGGGGTCATGACGTCATTAAAGGGACACTCCAGGCACCCAGACCACTTCTGCTCATTGGAGTGGTCTGGGTGCCAACTCCCACTACCCTTAACCCTGCAAGTGTAATTATTGCAGTTTTTCATAAACTGCAATATTTACATTGCAGGGTTAACTCCACCGCTAGTGGCTGTCTATTAGACAGCCACTAGAGGTCACTTCCTGGGTTCTAGCACAGGTTTCCTGTGCTAGAGCGTCGCTGGACGTCCTCACGCTGTGTGAGGACCTCCAGCGTCGCTCAAAACCCCATAGGAAAGCATTGAAATGATTTTTCAATGCTTTCCTATGGGGAGACGTAATGCGCATGCGCGGCATTTCCGCGCATGCGCATTAGGTCTCCTCGGCCAGTGAGCGAGATTAGTCTCGCCCACCGGCCGACGTAATCATTAGGAGGAGCGTCGCGGAGGCGGAGACAGCGGCGAGGGACATCGCCGCTGTCCCAGGTAAGTGACTGAAGGGGTTTTCACCCCTTCAGTAACCGGGGATTGGTGGGTGGGAGGGAGCCTCCAGTGCCAGAAAAACGGATCGTTTTTCTGGCACTGGAGTTTCCCTTTAAGTAGATAGAAAGCACTGATAAATGCTGCTGTGAGAGCTTTACATATTTATTCGGTGTCTGCTTATAGAACGGCTTCCAACTCCTAGCTGTTATAACTGCAATGTACTTACTGTATAGTGTGGAGGCAAATTGTGCAATGTTACAGTAAGGAAGAGGCTTTGTGATTGCTGTATTGTGTTTTACAAGTGTGGCTGACTATCAGAGCTAGTCACTAAATACGGAATTGTGGTGTATATAAAATGGTTTTAAAATCATTTAGTGAAAAATTTAATTTTTCGGTTTTCGGCCAAGGGCATCCTGAATTTTCGGTTTCGGACCAGAATTTTAATTTCAGTGCATTCATAGCATTTTATAATATATTATACATATATAATGCATGTATATGAGTGCATTAATAGTGTACTTTGAGATATATACACATATCTCAAAAAACACTTATAATTAAATCAGATATAGTATTATAAAATACTTTAATTATTTTATAATATATTGTACATATATAGGAAATAAAAGCATGTGTGTGTGTGTGTGTATATTATATATGTATATTTTATTAATTATAATTTAAAGGGACCTGCCTGACAACCCCTATACTGAGTCTGTAGCTTTTCAAAACACCATAAAACCTGTACGTGGGGGTACTGTTATACTCGGGAGACTTCGACGAACACAAATATGAGTTTTTCAGAACAGTAAAATATATCACAGTGATGATATTGTCAGTGAAAGTGAAGATTTTTGCATTTTTCACACACAAACGGCACTTTCACTGATAATATTGTTGTGATACGTTTTACTGTTTTGAAACACATATTTGTGTTCAGCGAAGTCTCCCGAGTATAACAGTAACCCCCCCATGTACAATTTTTTTGAAAGTTACAGGGTCAAATATAAGGCTAAGATTTTCTGTTTTTTTTCCACATTGAAGTTTGAGGCAATATGGTAGCCCAGGAATGAGAATTACCCCCATGACGGCATACCATTTGCAAAAGAAGACAACCAAGGGTATTCAATATGGGGTATGTCCAGTCTTTTTTAGTAGCCACTTAGTCACAAACACTGGCCCAAACTAGCATTCATAATTGTTTTTTGCATTTTAAAGCACAAACAAATACAAATATAAATGCCAACTTTGGCTACTAAAAAAGAATGGACATACCCCCATATTAATTACCATGGGCTGTCTACTTTAAAAATATATGTACATGTGAGGTGTAATTCAGAGATTTATGACAGATAACAGTTACAATGTCACCATTGATAAATTTTAAAATATATATTTTGAAACAGCAATGTTCGACTTTTCCTTTAGCCCTATAACTTGCAACAGAAAAAAAAAAAAAAAAAAAAGAGCCAAGAACAAGTTAACATTGCGTATTTCTAAACGCAGGACAAAATTTAGAAACTATTTAGAATGGGTGTTTTTGGCGGTTGTAGATGCGCAACAGATTTTGGGTGTCAAAGTTAGAAAAAGTGTTGTTTTTCCATCATATTTTATAAAATATTTTATAGTAATTTATATATGATATGATGAAAATAATGGGATCTTTAGAAAGACCATTTAATGGCGAGAAAAACAGTATATAATATGTGTGGGTACAGTAAATGAGAAACAACGCAGAAATGTAAAAACAGCCCTGGTCACTAAGGGGTTAAATACCTAGTTTTGTTTTTAAATAATTGTTTTTATAGTGACACGCTGTTGGGAGTTCCTCCCCTTTATCAATGCCAAAGCATTTTTGACCAAAGTGAAACAAGCTAGCTGTAATGCAAAATAAAAGCAGGAAGAAAAAAAAAACAATTCTGGTGTGTTGTAAATTTGGCCTTGAATGGGCAGAAACCAATAAGCAAGTACTGTGTTGCATATATACACTCATTAAGATTATGGCTGTAACTTAAAAAAAATATTTCAGCTCGATGAGAAGGAGCAAAGCACTCTTAAAACTCCCAAAAGTCCCAATCCACATTTAGTCTACTATATTTAGTGTTGAAGAAGACTGCAATGCTGGACTCAAATGCTTCCTTCTCCTTTGAGTATTTTGATTTTAATCTCCTGAATGCTTTGGTCTTTCTGTATGAAGTGGTGTCCAACTTGCAAGCAGTAAGAGTCTTTTTCCATCTACAACATTAATGAACTAATACGGCAAATCTATTTTTTCTAAATATTAATATATCTTAGTAAGATCTTTCTAGTAAACAGTAGATTTGGTTGGTGTACCAGTTGAAGTTTCTCAACATTGTCTTATTAATGCCTGTAAGGTCGAAGCATGTTCCACAGCACTTATGCACAATCTAGACTCTACTGTACTATCCATCCTTAAACACCTGTGCTATTGAGTGTGACATTCAACAATGCATAGCAAGAAGCATGTTGATAGAGCACAAATCCATTTCCTTAATCTTGTAGCTTATGCCAAAATTTATTTGCATATTTAAAATGAGTTCATCAAGCAGACAATGTAGATGAAGCTATGTTGTAGAAGACAGCATGTCATGACCCTGGTTTCAAAAGCATCGGTCATCTGATATTACAATGGACACTTACCTCCAGCTTCTTCCTTCAAGGCCAAATGTGGTGGCGAGGGACCCCCAGATGGACCATCAAATCCTCCTGCAGTGTCAGGCTGTAATCCATCCATAGTATCCCCTGCCTGCTTATGAATACAATAGAATAGAAGTTTTACACCCCTATAATTGACCTTAAACATGAACAAAAAACAAATACTGGCAAACATGTGACAGATCTTTCTTTTCCCTAGATCAGGGATTCTTAAAAGGAAATTGCCACTTCTCTGGAATTTACACCATTGAATAGAATACAAAAAAATACTAACAGGCTGTGTTAATTTGTTATCATGAAATGCTCTATTGTCTTTTAAATACATATTAGAAATTTAGCACACAACATCATAACCCAGTTTATAAATGACAGCCATGTCAAAAAAAACATTGTTTTATTTCTATTTTATTTTTTAATCCTTTCATAGGCATATAGTTTTTTTTAAATAAAAGGATAAGTAAAAAAAAAAAAAAGATTAAAAAGCATGTGAAATTACAGTTCCCTTTTAAGCTTTTTTTTTTTTACAAGGACCCACATTGCATTCATGAATTAGCTTGGTGACCCATTATTGAATTGTAAAATTAAATCTGTGATCCATACTTTAATTGTAATATAATAAAAAAAAAATTATAAATAAATTCTGAAAAAAAAAAAAACAAGTGCATTAGACTTTTCCAAGTGTAAAGCAGCCTAGAGTATATTTCGGCTACAAATACAATTTATTGTGATCAGTTACCTTGAGTCTGATGATAATGTACCAGTTCTATCCAATGTTTCTGGGTGCCAACCCCAGGGTCTATAACAACTACTCTATATAAATCCACAGATAGCTAAAGTAAGCCCCATGTCTATGTATATGGACGTTCCTTGTACTTTATATGATAGAAAGTTCAAAGATTTTGACAAATGGCTACAAACCCCAACTAACGGCACTTCATCACTTTTGACTTCTCCGACACGAATCAAATAGTTGACAAAATCCTTGGCTGCATTGCTCTGGGCATCCTTTTTGTTTGTAGAGTTCCCCATGCCTATATAGTTAAAGCCATCAACACGCACCTATTAAAAAAATAAATACATTTTTAAATATCAGTAGGAAAGTAATGAGCCCCCATGCATCAGAGTCTGCTACTATTAAAGGAGAGAGGGGAAATGAAAATGTAGACTGATTTAACTAAATAAATAGTTTGTTGCTTTCTTTCACACATCACTTTCTTAAAATGTGAATTTCTGTTTTCCTGTAATTATTTTGGAACTGCAGATGTCAAGTTACATTCTGCTACTGTTAAGACTTCAAGGATCACTATAGGGTCAGGAACAGAAACATGTATTCCTGACCCTATAGTGTTAAAACCACCATCTAGCCCCCTGGGCCCCTCATGCGTCCATAAATATAGTAAAAATCTTACTATATTCAAGCCTGAAGCTGTAACTCTGCATGCTGTTAGACACAGAAAAACAAGCAGTGTGCTGACATCATAAGAAGTGGTAGCCTGATCCAATCACAGTGCTTCCCCATAGGATTGGCTAAGACTGACAAAGAGGCAGATCAGGGGCAGAGCCAGCATGATTCAAACAGCCCTGGCCAATCAGCATCTCCTCATAGAGATAAATTGAATTAATGAATCTCTATGAGGAAAGTTCAGTGTCTGCGTGCAGTGGGTGGAGACACTGAATGTTTGGATGCATTTTAGGCAGCCATGACCCAGGAAGGATCTCTAACAGCTATCTGAGGAGTGGCCAGTGAAGTTATCACTAGGCTGTAATGTAAACACTGATTTTTCTCTGAAAAGACCGTGTTTACAGCAAAAAGCCTGAAGGCAATGATTCTACTCACCAGAACAAATTCAATAAGCTGTAGTTGTTCTGGTGACTATAGTGTCCCTTTAGAGATGTCTAACTTAACACACATACTGCACCTCGCACAAGAACTTTTGACGATTTTTGTTTCCTGCTGCGCGGATATCGTAGTTAGGGGTAACTTTCTTCTTTCCACACCAGGCATACAAAAAATTCTTGACATCAGCCATGATGGGACTATAGCTTGAGCACGTTTGGTCTGAAACATAAACATAATCAGCTTTACTTGCAATGACATTCTACATTAATATCTTCATAATTTATTTCTACTAATACATCTGCTTAGCTCTGTTAATATGCATTAATGTGAGGAGTACCTCTGAAGACAATATTTGAACAACATAATGCATACGTTTGCCGGGTACGTATTGAATTTCACCATTAGATATTTGTCCCCAGATGTATTTCACATTTACGATTACAATGTTGCTTTAGTTTCAATCTGCTATTCTATATCACCAATAATGTGCACATTCTAAAGGTACGCCACCAAATAAGACACTATGTACATCCATTATTTACTTCTTGAAACTTACAGACATACCTCTCAAAATGGCAATGTTCAGATTGCCAGTGAGCCATAAAGACTTTGAATTGAAATTCAAAATAATTCTGACATTTGTGTACGCTTTGTATAATTTATCAGCGAGTTTGAGATTTACAGGAGGATAGTAACTCTAGCTAGCCTGTTTGAGAGTAATTCAATAAATCTTTTCCCAGGTTAGTGGTCAAACAGAATTGTGGCAGTGTAAGATTTAAATAGGGTTATTCATTTTTCTATGTGATTAACAGCAAATAGCAATTAGAAGATTGGGGCTGTCTTGGCAAACTAACACCAAAATAAGATACTACATGATCTCTATTTTCATTCTTCTGTAACAGAATTGTGCAACTGCTAGCAGGCTTGATACTACTCCAATACAATATTTGAATTATAAAAAAATGTTTTAAAAAAATAAAAAAACAAACACTGTTTGGTTTAGAAAACACTCTTTTTGTTCTACAAAGATTAAACTATGTTCTAACCGAAATTCCATATTTTTTAGAACCAGCTTACATTGTGAAAATGAAACTGTAAATAGGCAGCAATTATTAAACTCTTATAGGTCGATAGTATTACACATTTGTTTAACCCTTGAGGGTTAGTTACTTGGTTAGTACTGTGCCTTACAGGAGATTTGCAAATGACTACTAGTTATGACACAATTCCATATGGAGCAACGTTGTTTAAAAGGGGGAAATCCAGATATTTTATATTCCCTAGAACCTAGATGATATACTTTGCCAGCCAGTAGGCAAGAGGGACTATACCTGGACAGCTAAAGGTCCCCACTCAGTGCTTATAATACATATAATCCCATGCTTGTAAATACCAATGGCTGATAGATAAACTAAGCACCCTCAGCCATAGCAGGGCCTGAGCATACTGAGCCTGCACACTGCTATTTATCATACAGGCTGAGCTTCCCACTGACCCCTCGCTGGACACAGGTTACCGTATGGTACTAACCGGCGCTCACTTACCGTATTGCTATCAGTTGTGCAGCCAGATCAGGAGTCAGCTAACGCTGCACGAACAAAATGGACGACTCAATACAGCATGAATGCCCAAACGGCCGGCAGTGCGCACGCGCCAACTCACACCAGCCAATCATTTATAGGGGGAGGGGCTAAGCTTTAAGGGTAAAACGCCTGGCGCGCCATGTTTGAGCCGGGCACGTACTTTTTTTTATAAAAGCAAATGGGCGGCGAAACTTGTCCACAGTAACTGTTAGTGATCATTATGTAGGTCCCAAATCCCGCTTTTCCATCATAATGTTAATGTGTCTGCGTGTAAAACAAAGTCCCACATCAATAACACTCTTTATAAAGTGTTATTTATACTACAATAAATGTGTTATAAATCAGTCTGTGTAAATAAGATACATTGCTCTTGACCTGAAGTACAATTTAGTTGCATAAATAAGTCATCTAAGTAATTTCTCAGAATTGTAGCCCACCCATGACCACATCCCTAGTCATACATCTAAACTTAAAGTGTCCTGTTTTATCCATTTGAAAAGTTGGGGGTATGGGTCCTGGTTAAAGAATTAAAGAAAGGCAATAGACTGGAGTGTGATGGTTTGTGGAGGGCTTGGCTGAGTGTGATTGTGTGGGATTGGGTGAGTGAGTTTGTGTGTAGTTGTGTGCATTATCCATATAAAAATTATAAAACAGAGAAGCAAGCTGGCACATACAGGCATACATAAAGGGGCACAAATATGTATACACACATGCGCACACACAGAGAAATGTACAGTCATACTCTGGCTTACACAAACAGGCACATAAAGGCACGCACAAACATGCAGTAACACACACACACACACACACACACACACACACACACACACACACACACACACACACACGGTGTAAACAATTCAACAAGCACACTTTAGAAATACAATATTTGTTTCCCTACTTGTGCTCTGTTCAAAGTGTGGGAAGTGAAATATATGTAGAAGGCTTGATATGGCTGGTATTAAAAAAAATAAATAAAAATAATAATAATAATAATTTCCAGGTCTGCTTTTATTCCAAGTCCAGCCCTTACTGTGTATGTGTGACTGAGTGTGTAAAATGCAACTTTGTGTTTGTGTATGTAACCGTGTGGATGACTATATGACCACCAATTTGTTTGGGGCATGAAAGGAAAGTATGGTTTGGGATGGCAGGCACAAACCAAGGTCTTGCCCTCGGGTGCCTCATGACCTTGCTACAGCTCTGCCACCTCTCTCCCCTTAAAATATATCTGCTGGAAATAGGACATGTAGTATATTGCTCTAATTAGAAAATCAGGGCCCCCAGCCTTGCCAGGGCCTCCCTTTGTCAGGCGGAACTCCAGGGCACCATTGCAATAGCAATCATGGTGATCCTGGTAATTCTACTGGTTCACTTCTATGATTTTATTTAAGCCTAAGAATTGCAATTCCCTTTTCAATTCTTAATTTGTAAAGCGCTGTGGAATTTGACGGCGCTCTATAAATAATATAATAATAATAACCTATAGATTTTCAGAGACACTTTAGCAAATAGTAACAACGTGGCTGAGTGAATCCTAACTCCCCATAAAGGGAAACATCAGAGCTGACTGTCAGATAGTATGGCCAGCCACACTCAAAATCGCCCACAGCAGCTTATAGGGAGAAACATGTGGTAGAACCACTGGCTCGAAGCCCTGTAAGATGGAGTGAGGGATGGGTTATGTGTAGCGAGCACAGCTTGAGCATGCTAAATCGCATGCTATACCGCAGCATAAAAATACTGACATGCACACTACAGCCACCATTGCTTGCAGTGATATCAACACAAGTGCTTGTATTGGTACTGCTCACAAATACTTTTTTTTGCATTATTGTCTCGTTTGCAATTCTAAATGGACGCTACAATAGGATGCACGTCTTGTGGGTTTCTAGTTTTTTTTTCATATCTTCTCCATGCATATTAAGTATGGTAGGTTGTCGTGCCTTAAGAATTAATATCCATAATTGTTGTCTAGGTACTCCAAGAACCAAGACGAAACAATATGAATCTAATGTTGCATTCCAAGCTTCAATGCCCCTTCCTGGCTCTCGTATCATTCAAACATTCCATCTGTGCCCAGTCCCACTTCTATTCAGATTTCATACTTTGAGATACTGGGAAAGTATTGGGGCAGTCGGAATTATATAGGAAGATTTACAAAACATTGATTTAGAGGAGATATCCAACTTTTTGCTTCTTATTAAATCTCTACTATAAAATCTCATGACTCACTTTATTTTCGCAATGTAGTTTCCATCAAAAATAAAAGCGAACACACATCACATCAACTCGGGAATAATGAAAACAGTTAAGTTTAATAGATCAGTTCCCATAAAAAGTAGTACTGAGACAGCATGTGTAAGATATTACAATTAAATACATTACAAATGAATAACTTCCAGCAATTTAACTTATACGAGTCATAATTCCAAATATTACATTCTTGTTAGTGCATTTATTAGGTTTGAATAAAAATAAAAAAAAATCCACAAAAGACACACAAACACAATGTTTATGACATTCTATAATTTTAAGTTAATACATTGCACATTCATTAAGATTTCCCTTCTCTTAAAGTTTTTAAAGATGTAATAAGGTTAGTCCATATTTAAATGTTAGAGTCCTTTTTAAAGTGGACTTGATTGCAAATTAGCACAAAATAATTACAGGCTTCAAGGACTTTTATGTATAAAATATGACCTCTTTGACTTTACAGCATACATTAGGGCACTCCTTCCTGAAACTGGACATGCCAAGTTCAAATTACAGTAGGTGAAAAAAAAAAGCGAGCTTTCAGGAAAGAGTTGATCTATAAATTCTTAAAATTCAGCCGATAATGTGAATCCATAAAGAACACAATAACAGGGAAAAAAGTGTAGCAAAACCCCTTACTCCGTTTATGCCTTTTATCACTTAATTGATTGTCAATAAGTTACAATTAAATGTCAAAAAGCACATTGAGTGGTTTTGCTGCACTTTTTCACAGTTAATATTCACAATGAGGACTGAATAAATACTGATTTTTAAGGAATTGAATCTTTTCAAGAGGCATTGCTTGGTCCCTCCAGTTTCTGTTCTTTGAATGAATGAGTCACCATGGGACACAGGCAGTATTCTCTTTTTGGTCTGCTTAAAGACTTTTGGGATTATTCACTAACTGGGAGATGCAGAGAACTCACACAAATTAAATTGAGACTTCTTGGCCATCATGGATAACTGGATTAATAATAGGTCATGTGAATAAGGTTTCCAATTCTGCTATTTTAGGCAATTCTACACTCCCACTGGTTTCACAAATAGCCCCCATTTGGGCTAATCATTAAATACACATTTTAGTGAACTAAGTCGAATGGCAAAAATTGCGGATTTGGAAAAATTCTACAACTATGCTTTAGTCACAACTTTAGCCAGTATTTTAAACTCACACAAATTTGGTGTTTGGTAAATAATTTTACATTTAACCTGTGAGCAGTGTTCATTTATAGCTTCAGTATGACAATATACTCAGTTTACAACAATTTGGGCATGTTAGATTAGATTTGATTGGGATGTTAGAACGATGTTAGAGGCGTTATTTCAACCTCAAATCCAGTTATACACTTTAATAGAAAAAAGGTTACTTACTAACATGAGAACTGTCGTAAATTCCAAATTAATTTAAAATTTAAAGGCTAGAAAAGCTGATCTGGAAAACCTCTCCATGTGAGCTATGCTTCCGGTTTGACTATTTTGGTCTAAAATGTGAAAATTGACAATTCTCACTTTATTAAATATCCCTGTGTGTAATAAATATTGCTGGTAGTGTAGCATATATATTTCAGTGCTTATTACTCACAAGCTATAGTGAATTTGTATAGTTCTGTTCCCCGTTGGTACTGCGTTTGGCTACACGTGAGATATCATGTAATTATAAAACCAAGATATAGAACCCTATAAACAAGTATTTGGGCTCCAACAATTATCGGAGTAGTACCCGAGTAGTACCTATATTAAACCTAAAATAAGAAAAGTCAGGAATTCAAAGTGAATTTCAAGTTCAAGGTAGAAATTGCTGAATTCGGGGAAAAAAAGTAATAATCTCCAAATCAGCTATGCTTCCAGTACAGCTGTTATGACCTTAAAAAAATAAATAAATTGACATTCACTTTAAATTCTCCCGTTAGTAAATAACTCTGTAATAGTTTATTTGCCTTTACAGGTGTTAATGAAAACTTAAAGGAACACTGTTGGCACCAAAACCACTTAAACAAATTAATGTAGTTATGGTGCTTGGGATCCTTTGGTGCCAGGTCCCATTTACTCAGAGATACTTGGTCCCCAGCAGCCTGGCCTTGTGATACACCAAGTCATAGCAGACATTGCGGCAGAGTTAGGCTGAAAGTGCTCAGGTGACATTTTCAGCCCATCAGCCTAATGGTGAGTAAACAATTAGCGGTTATGTGGGCCGAAGCACCCAAGGACTCCAGGCACCATAAGCACTTCAACCAGCTGAAGTAGTTATGGTGCTTGAAATGTCCTTTAAAATATAATTATTTTTTTTTACATTAAATGTATACACCAATACATCTATAGAATACACCCAGTAAAAAAATTGTAAACAAACCACTTATTTTTAGGACACTATAACCTGAATCCTGGATTAATATCTGCTATAGAGAGAAAGTAGAGGATTGCTTAAAGGATCACTATAGTGTCAGGAAAAGAAACTCGTTTTCCTGACACTAAATAACCCTTAAGTCCCACACTCAGGGTCCCCCTCCAGCTGGGCTGAAGGGGTTAAAACCCTCTTAGTTATTTACTTTAATCCAGCGCCGGTGACCTCTCCTACCCCGCCGATGTCAGCTCCCGAGTGGAGCGGAATGCGCATGTGTGGCAAGAGCCGAGCGCGCATTCAAACAGTCCATAGGAAAGCATTTCTCAATGCTTTCCTATGAACGTTCTGCACGCTGAATGCGATTTTCGCATCCAGCATCGCAGAAGCACCTCTAGCGGCGGTCAGGAAGACAGCCACTAGAGGTTGGATTAACCCTGCGATGTAAACATAGCATTTTCTCTGAAACTTCTGTTTTCATGTGAAGGGTTGAAACCTGGGGGACCTGGCACCCAGACCACTTAATTGAGCTGAAGTGGTCTGGGTGACTATAGTGTCCCTTTAATAGGGAAAGAAAGACATATTTTTCATTATTACTTCCAAAGTTTGCTCTTTTGCGGCTATATGCACAGTAACAGGATTGTGAAAATGTATTCTAGAGAGAACATTTTAGTGGAAATGTTGGTCACATTAGCAGTATTACCAATAACACAAGTGACAAAAAAAACCTGATTGAATCTGGATATTGGAAATAGTTTTTCAGAGACTGAGAGAAAAATGGTTTGTATAAAACATTTCTATTTTACGAAGACCAATATAGTGCCATGGTTCACATTAGGAAAGTTCTGTCATAGTGCGACTGCCAAATTTCAGTAAAAAGCTTTTGTGGTTTTAATAAGGGAAACATTTCATAGATGATTCAATTTTTTCAGTTTACTTTTGACACTCTCGTGATGTTCTGGTTGAAGAGAAGAGAGTAAGGGAAGGCGGGCTGGGCCCATGTCAATCCCGGAGTTCAAAGACATTATCTGTTTAAATTCTGGCAGGCCCCAACCTGGACAAATAGAAAAGGAAAAGGCCATGAGATGAAAATATATAAATGGAGTTTAGGGTGTAAGAATCTAGAGACTCAAACTATGTACTGCCCATTATATTCCCTTTAATTCTGCTATGTTACCCGCAAATACACCAGTAATAATGTAGCTTACATACCCATGTCAAACACAAACACCATGAACTTCTGAATGGTGTGCTGGGAAAAAAAGAAAAAAAAAACAAGTTCATTAAACTAGAGAAGAAGATTTAAGCAAAGCAAAAAGTTCAATGGAGCAATGTTGGTCAAACACACAGCGGGGGCCTGAGTGGGGAGAAAGACACAAAAGGAGGCCTGAGTGGGGAGAAAAATCACATAGATGGGGCTGGGGGTAAGAAAGATGCACAGAGGGTCTGGGGATGAAAGCGACACACAGAAGGGCCTGGGGTGGAAATACAAAGGGGCTGGGGTGAAACAGACAGAGGGGCTGGAGAAGAGGAAAAAGACACAGAGGAGCTGGGGAGAATTAGACGGGCCGGGAAAGAAACACACAAAGAAGCTGGAAAGAGTAAGAGACTCAAAGGGGCTGGGAGAGAAGGAGACACACAAAGGGGCTGGGAGGGGGGGGAGTAAGACATACCCAAGGAACATGTAAGACACACACAATGGGGAAAAATAGGGGCTAAGATACACTAAAGGGGGTAAGCCATTTAAAAAAGGGGATAAGAAACAAAAGGTGGGTTAAGAGGCACACAGGTGAAGATGCTTTTTTTGAAGGGGGGGCAAAATCATCTTCGCCTGTGTACCCAAAAATCCTTGCACCGGCCCTGAATTAAACCATACCTGAAGCTCCTGGGCTTTGAGCAAGTCGCCTTTCTCAAAAGCAGCCATCATCTTATATGTTGTTTTACCCAAATAGTTGTAGGTACTACGGGAGAATTAAATACAATTAAAATTATCTCACCAAATACTTTGTATAGAAGAGCTACAATGGCAAGATCTCCACTCACAAACAGTACCCTCCATTGCCTTTTATATTGGTCTGCATGTAATGTATTTTGTTCAATTGTAGAGCACTGCGGAATATGTTGGCAGTTTAATAAATGCCAGTAAAAAAAAAAAATAACAACATTTACAATTTACTCAACTGAAGACAGTGAGATATGAAAATTTACAAATTTTATACCAAATAGCCTACCTGGAAAAACAAAGTTATACATCGTTTCCAATTCAGTAGGTTAAACCTGAATAGATTTAGGGTTTAGCAAATTATTTGTTAAATTGTCCACCTAATGAATATAGCACTTACCTTCCAACAGCACCATGTGCGCCGCATGCCAAGGCTCCGAGAAGTTGCTAAAAATTAAAAAACAAAAACAAAAAACAATTTGTCAAACACATACTCCTAAATATTGGTCACCTCACTGAAAACCATATTCAAACATCTGGAACATTAGAATGTTTAGCAAATCAAGTAACTCAAAAGAACATGTACTAAGAAAAGGCAAAATTTTGCCAATCTTCTGGTCTAGTTTTTTTTTTCCTCCAAACATTCCATCACCACTTCCTAGCCACACACCCACCCCCAATCTCCATTTGAGCAGAGTGAGGTGGAATGTTTTTCATGATTTAAGGGATGTTGAGCCTTTGGATTATTGGGAAAGTCACTCAAAATGTATCCAGGTCAAGCGTTTTAAAGAATTGTGGGGCAGTTTACGTGAACATGTGCTCCCCATTAATGGACCTTGAGACCATTTTATTTAACAATCCTCTTTTAGTACAGCTTTAATATATATCTGTATATATCATACGGTTGTCTTCTACAACTTAACTGATTTGGACAAAATAGAACAAATAGCAAAGGGGTAATTTTTACTAGACTTACCTCGTCCACGCCATAAAGAAGATCAAATTCTTTGTAGTTATGGACGCACAGGCTAAAGTCCATGAGGTTTACATCACTAAACTTCACCCCACGGAAGGATGGGATTTCTTTCTGCATTTTACCCATCAGGTCAAATACCTGATCTATATAAGAAAACAGATTATTAGTAGGAGTCTGCCTCCTGTACACACAACTGCGGAGTATCTCACAAGCAAGGTTACAGTTTACTTACATCTTACCCCAGTGAGACTGGGAATGTGATAATAATAAAATGGGAGACTGGGAGCAGCGGCCGCCACCTCTTTCAGATACATGACTAAAGCATCTAATTGAATAAAAAGGGAATACAATGATTTATATTAGATTAAAGGGTGTGTGTGTGTGTGTGTGTCTTTACAAGGAGGAAATCTCTTTACATTCTATTTACAATACCTGCGGATTAGTCTAGCCCACCACTTAAGCCTCAGAACAGTATTACAAGCCCACCAGTACCCTCTCGTTACTGTCCACACTGGCTATGTACTATAGGTCCGCCACTGTGTTGGGGTGGAGGGCATTATTGTATGCCAGGGAGCATAGGGGAGGGGGGAGCAAGGTCCAGGGGGTCATAAATATTAAAGACGGCCCTGTGTGTATGGGTCACCAAAGGCTAAGTCACAGTATATTCTGTTATTCTGTATACCTTCTAGCACTTATATTACTGGGCTCATATGTTTTATTCACGGATTCCTGTGATTGAGGAATTCACACTAAAAAATGCTAAGCATCATTATAGATACAATAACCGCTGTGCTCTCATAAAACAGCTATTTGGGTGTAAACTAAGTATCCCATAATGATCTGTCCTCATAGACCAGGATGAGAGAAATCAACCTGGTGTGGGAGGGGTCAACCTGCAGGTGTACCTTGGCTGGAAGGCTTGATGAATGAAGGGCTCACTGCACTTATTGCATCTGCTCCACAGGAGGCAGCATGTGCAGCCTGCAAGGAGAGTCAGAAACGTTACATTTACATTTTGGAAACACCAACATGAACACACAACACAAAATGACTCACAAATGGGAAAAAAAAGCTGAAAAGAAAGCGGTCACGCACAACTGAGTTAAAGGAACACAAACATGTATTACTGACCCTATAATTTTAAAACCACCATCTAGCCCCCCTGAGCCCCACTTTCCCCCCTTAACATGGCAAAAATGTAATTTTATTCAAGTCTACGGCTGCTGGTTCTGCCCCTAATCTGCCTGCTTGGCTGACATCATTAGAAGTGATTCTCTCAGCTAATCACAAAGCTTTCAAATAAGAAAGCACTGGATTGGCTGAGACTGTCAAGGAGGCAGATCAGGGGCAGAACCAGCACAAGCCAAACACAGCCCTGGCCAACCAGCAGCTCCTCATATAGATGCATTGAATCAATGCATCCCTATGAGGAAAGTTCAGTGTTTCCATGCAGAGGGTGGAGGCACTGAATGGCGGTGCTGCACACTGTAATGTAAACACTGCCTTTTCTCTAAAAAAAAAAAAAAAAAAAAAAAAAAAAAAAAAAAAAAAAAAAAAGGTAATGATTATACTTGCCAGAACAAATACAGTAAGCTGTAGTTGTTCTGGTGACTATAATATTCCTTTAATGAACAAAAGAAAAGCCTTTCATGATAGATAATGGTCTTCAAAATTATAAGAATGATAATTATCAAGAAATGCTTTAAAATTTTGCACAACAATATTTAAAAATAAAGTGATATCCCAGGATTCCTGTAAATTAAAAGATTAAACTATAATAATTCCCCCCCCCCCCCCCAATATGTCATTTTTATTGAGGTTTGTCATAGGTGAAGAGTACATACAGAATAAATAAACATGGAGTGCATGACTGATTTTACAAAAATAAAGATATGATCGTTGTACATGCATAAACACACAGTATATTCCATAAGTGCTCTTCATAGTGTACATGAAAATTCTAGCTTGCGGTGACAGACAATTAGAATACAAAAACAACAATGCATGATTGATTCGTACAGAAGAGAAGATGGGTTCATTGAGACTATTTGGACTGGTGCGGACGCCTTGCAAACAAGATAATTAAGTAGTTATTGGGTGGTGGTGGTAGTGCCCCTTTTGTCCCCCATCAGGGTACGCAAGTACCCCAGTCCAGATTATCTGAGGCATCAGCTAGTGCTGGATCTGGACTTACTGTTCATATTGCTACAGTTTACAAAGTGTTATGTGGCCAAAACACCCAGCTGATCCAGTTTTTGGCGAAGGTTTCAGCTTTTTTCCTTTAACCTAGATGCCATTTCCTCATTTAAGCATGTCCCCTTTACCCGTTGCAGAATCTACTGTAGGGATGGGAGCTTGGGGTCTTTGCAATGACCCCGCAGTACTAATCTTTGCAGCCAGTAAGAGGTGCGTGATTAACTTTGTGAGGGGATATATATGAATTTCTGGTGCTATATGTAACAAAGAACTTTCTGGGCAGAAGGGAATTTTAACCAAAGTCAAGTCAAAGATGGCTTTCTCAACCAGTTTCCACAGGCTTGTCAGGATGGGACAGTCCCAAAAGATATGTTTAATGGTTCCCGAGACCTGATGGCATCTCCAGCACAGCTGAGAGTCAGTGGCGTATATTCGGGCTATTCTGGAAGGAACCAGGTATGATCTCATTAATATTTTACAAAACGCTTCCCAATGGGAGAAGCTGCTGGAGGAAGCTTTAATGAGTTGGATCGATTGCAACCAGAGGGGAAGAGGGAAGCTTGTCCCAATGTTGCTCTCCCAATGCATCATGTACTTAGGTTTAACCAGTGTGTCTGCGGCACTAAAAGTGTGTCTGCAGCACTAAAAGTGTGTCTGTAGCACTAAAAGTGTGTCTGCAGCACTAAAAGCGGTGTAGCGTGTGGACAAAGGTTTGTGTTTGTTCCGTTGCCCTGTGCAGCACAGGCAAAAAGTTGTCAAGGGGAGGATTATATACCGGTTGTAAATGTAGCTGTTGTATTATGTGTTTTATTCGTAGGAAGGTGAACATTTCCCCAGCAGGGAGTGAAAGTTCCTTGCATAGGTCCAGGAATTCTTTCAACCCCTGTGGACCAAATAGGAAGTGGACGTGTGTCGCCCCCCTTTTCACCCAGTGACCTAGTGGGATCCCCTCAGAGCTTGTATGGGAGCAGATTAAAGTATAATGTTTCTGAAAAACTGGGTTATTTAAATATAGTTTGATTTCTGGTCACCAAAGAGGTTCTATGCATGTTATGGTTAAGGTATGAATAGGATATACATTTCCTGAATGTGTTATGCAAGCTTGCTTGCCAAGACTAACACTAGGGCAAGATGCCTCTTATGTGTACAGAAGTTTATATTCCACAGCAGAAAGATCAATAATGTTACATTTCATCTTGTAGACAGCATGCCGCATAACTGGGGAACCTCCAATTAAACGTTTTTCTAGACAGAGTAAGACTACATTAGGTTTAGGTCTAGATTCCTACTTAACATGAAGACAAGAATAAACACTCACCAGATCTTTTGAGTCCTCCAGGCTGAGACATCCCACATGAACCATCACACTGTCCATTCTATAGAAGACATTGAAATATAGAGCATTAGTAAGTTGTGATATGTATTTAAATTAATCTATATAATCTTTTAGTTCAGAATGAAGCACTTGTTCCCCACAGATCTCTTAAAAAGGTATCATCGCCATTTAGTGTGGCAGTAAACAAAAGTAAAACACATACACATATCACAAACAAGGTGTAATAAAGTATATTATTTCACATTTACTGTATGTGACGGAAGCTTCCGGGCCACGACCTTTTGGAGACATGTGAAGGCCAGCCTCTTGCCCACGGACTATGGGCCTGGTTCCCAGATCCACTATAAAGAGCTGTTTTCATTAAGTGGTATGCAGACCCCCAGGATGCCTACTCTGCATCCCAGCTGGAATTGGAGACCTTAGGGGATTGCCTGGACCCATTATGCACATTGAGCGCCTTACTGTGAGATACCCTGAAATGCTATGGACCAGTTTGCCAGATTTAAACTGTTATGATCTTGTAAATCTTTAATTGGGTATTTCTCAGGTCTCCCGACCACCGTTCAGGGAGCTATTTGGCAAGCATGGGCACTTGATCGAGAGCTATCCTAGGACACACCATGACATAACATACCAGCTTCCTCAGAGCCCTAGGAACCCCTTTTTGCAAGACCGGGAAAAACAGCCGCAAGGCTGGAGCTCTAAGTTGGATAAGAATAGCCACCATCTGGTCAAACTTTAATATGCTATAACTTGGGCACGGATTCTCTGATCAGGGTGCTATTTGGACAGTATAGGTGCTTGGAGGAGAGCTATAGGGATTTGTAATGTGTGGGGATGCAGTCCAAAAGGTTTTTTTTGTGTACAATTTGTATATTCTGGGATATATGTTTGGGAGGCACAGCAAGGAGTCTATCTGGTTAGCTGGGGAATTTGCAATCAAGACCCCAAACAGAGTGGCACCGGGGTGGGACTATGGTAAAAGCCATTGCATTGCATGTAGGACTCCCTGGTGTGTGAATCAACATTTCTGTGTATAAAAAGCTGTGTGTGTTCAATAAAGCTGCATTCTACTCCACTACAATCAGTCTCGGCTAATGTGTGGGGAAAACCACCTTTAATCAATGCTTCACAGAAGAAAGGGTCTGCAGAGCTATAATCACTGCAGAGAGCTATGACCGCGGCAGAGAGCTACAACCACAGCAGCCTGGTCCTGGGTGGCAGAGCTGCACAGAGACCCCAATCCAGCTGCGGCAACTGAGTCTGAAGCACTCCAAGGTCCCTTATTCCAGCACGGAAGCAAATTTGGTAGAGGTACTTAGCCCGAGTACAGGAGCTCCGTTTCAAGCACATATAAGCCTTACTAGGTATACGTTTAAGCATTATTTATGCAAAACAGTGGAGACCAATGACACTTTCCTTATCAAAGCCAATACACAAATATTCAGCATCCAGGCTAGGTGGCATGTGAACCAAATATATGTACCGTAAATATATGTACCATATAAGACTAAAGGGCAATTTGGAGTGCCAGAACCATTATAGCTTGTAATAGTAATTAAGGTGATGTATGGGACTAAATCAGCACCAAAATCCAAGCCCCTCTGCTGCCAATGAGAAAATGCAGAAGTTTCTCTTCTGCATTATTTGTACAAATCTGTCCAACTTTGGATGGAAATAGTAGACTGTGAACACTAGGGGGAAACTTCAACATCTCAAATAAGGAGAACACACATCATTATCATTTCTCTACTCACTTATTCTTTGCATGTTTCACCCATTCTTCTGCCAGCATTTTCCTTTCCTGAACACTAAGTGACATTCCTTCTCCCGTTGTACCATTTACTGTTCAAGAAAAAAAAAAAAAAAAAAAGTAAACTTGTCAGTAGCACAATTTGTACAGGTCATGCTGTGGACCCTTATCATTCAATGATTGCATAGGGAGTCCAGTGCAAGGTAGGGGCAAAATACCTACCAAATATATTCCTCACATTCTGCTTCTCAATCAGATAGTCCACATATTGCTGAATGACTGGAAGATTGAGGTCACTACAGAGAAAATTGCAAAATAAATGAAAATAAGGAAAATAATAAATAAAGTGAATCTCAATGAAAAGTTAGAATGTAGTGAGATAAAATTATTATTTAGGAATTTTCTACAAATAGATTTGGAGTACCATAATTTAAGAAATTGACTAAACTGCAACAAGCTTTAAAGAGGATCTATCACTTCTCTGGAATTTACAACATTAAATAATACATTAAAAATCATCTATAACTTTTCCCCCCATGAGATAACTCTTTAATCATAAATTTAAAAGAAAACTGGTTACCAAATGACATCATAATCCATTTTAGACTGAGCTAATCCAGGGCAAAGTGCTAATGAAGAGGAGAAATAGAAACATTGTATCTGTTTCTTCTTTGCTTTTGATGCTTTCTCTAAACCAGACCTGCACAACTTGGCAGTAGGTGGGGGCCAAGATGATGGGTTTTTTGCACCACACTTTTCAAGTAAAAGGTATAATATTACATATAAAAATACAGATACACACACGGACACACACATTGACATACAGATGCACACACTCACTGACAGACATACAGATACACACACGGACACACACATTGACATACAGATGCACACACTCACTGACAGACATACAGATACACACACGGACACACACATTGACATACAGATGCACACACTCACTGACAGACATACAGATACACACACGGACACACACATTGACATACAGATGCACACACTCACTGACAGACATACAGATACACACACGGACACACACATTGACATACAGATGCACACACTCACTGACAGACATACAGATACACACACGGACACACACATTGACATACAGATGCACACACTCACTGACAGACATACAGATACACACACGGACACACACATTGACATACAGATGCACACACTCACTGACAGACATACAGATACACACACGGACACACACATTGACATACAGATGCACACACTCACTGACAGACATACAGATACACACACGGACACACACATTGACATACAGATGCACACACTCACTGACAGACATACAGATAAACACACTGACAAACACACAGGCAAGCGGCCCGCGGTTTGCATGTTGTGCAGGCCTGCTCTACGCAAACAGAGAGGTGCAAAGGACAGAGCTTATAACAATGACTGATACTAAGATGGAGGTTTACTGGATAAATACATTATATAGGTATATAGTGCATTCCTCTGTATACTGCAAAAATAATCTATTTTTCGACTTCTTATTTTAAGAGGAAATTGTGTTTGCAAGAATTTAAAGGACCACTCTAGTGCCAGGAAAGCATACTCGTTTTCCTGGCACTAGAGTGCCCAGAGGGTGCCCCCACCCTCAGGGACCCCCTCCCGCCCGGCTCTGGAAAGGGGAAAAGGGTTAAAACTTACCTTTTTCCAGCGCTGGGCGGGGAGCTCTCCTCCTCCTCTCCGCCTCCGTTCCTCCCCGTCGGCTGAATGCGCACACGCGGCAAGAGCTGCGCGCGCATTCAGCCGGTCACATAGGAAAGCATTCATAATGCTTTCCTATGGACGCTTGCGTGCTCTCACTGTGATTTTCACAGTGAGAATCACGCAAGCGCCTCTAGCGGCTGTCAGTGAGACAGCCACTAGAGGAAATAGGGGAAGGCTTAACTAATTGATAAACATAGCAGTTTCTCTGTAACTGCTATGTTTATAAAAAAATTAGTTAACCCTAGCTGGACCTGGCACCCAGACCACTTCATTAAGCTGAAGTGGTCTGGGTGCCTAGAGTGGTCCTTTAAAGCAAGCGATGTGAGGAGCTCTGGTCCTGGAGAACCATAACTAACTTTGCTTTTTCAGCATAAAACTCATTGCATTGTCCATTTCACAAGCAAATTGCATCAGGAATGTTTTCAAAGCTGGGTAAAGAAAATAAAAACTACAGGGTCTTAATAAACCAATGCTAAAAAGTAGAGAGAACGGTCAGAGTGATCTGGATGATGATGGAGAAGTCCCTGATGCTAACTAGGTAAACAGGACACAGTGACATAATGTCTAACTAACGTCAATTAGAATACCGTACCGTCACTTGAAATGTACAGATTCAAACAAAAAACAGGCTATAGCAACTTGATGTTTTGTATTTTGTAATCAATGCGGCTGAGCTACTTGTTATTGTAACACCACACTGCCGGTCAATAAATAAAGAATACAAATAAAATGTCAATGCTAAAATGCAGGATGTAATTATATAAATGTAACCATGTATTCCTAATGATAGAGTGGTATACTAATGATTTAGATGCAGAGCTTACCTTAATAAAGTAAAATAAAGCTATATTGATTACCTTTAGTTCTCCATTGCACCAGGCTCACATGGCTACCCACTCCATCCCCAACCCGAGATCATCATTACTGATAAACTTAGTCAATCGAATGCTTCCCCTCAGGGAAGCATTGGGAAGAGGGGCGGGCTTGTGCACATGTGCGGCAATCAGATATCGCCTTATATGAGTGCATTGACTCAATGCATCTACAGGAGGAATGTATGGCGTCTTCATGCTGAGTATGAAGATGTAGAAAGTCTTTGCAGGACTGGACTAGTGATGTACCGAACTGTTCGCCGGCGAATAGTTCCCGGCGAACTTAGCGTGTTCGCGTTCGCCACGGCGGGCGAACATATGCAATGTTCGGTCCGCCCCCTATTAATTTACTAATACTAAGTAAAAATTACTTAGTATTAGTAAATTGTGCCCCTACTCGCAATACCGCGAGTAGGGGCATGTCTATTAAACAGTGAGCAGCCTGTGGCTGCTCACTGTTATAAAAAAAAAAAAAAAAAAAAAAAAAAAGGGGGGGGGGGGGTCCTAAAAATCACAATAAGAGGGGGACCTAATGTCCCCCCCTGGCCCCCACCCCTGAGCGGCGGGTGGGGGCCCTAAAAAGAACAATTAGGGGGGACCTATTGCCCCCCCCGGCCCCCACCCCTGAGCGGCGGGTGGGGGCCCTAAAATTAACAATAAGGGGGGGACCTATTGTCCCCCCCGGCCCCCACCCCTGAGCGGTGGGTGGGGGCCCTAAAATTAATAATAAGGGGGGGACCTATTGTCCCCCCCGGCCCCCACCCCTGAGCGGTGGGTGGGGGCCCTAAAATTAACAATAAGGGGGGGGGACCTATTGTCCCCCCCCCCCTGAGCGGTGGGTGGGGGCCCTAAAATTAACAATAAGGGGGGGGGGAACCTATTGTCCCCCCCCCCGGCCCCCACCCCTGAGCGGTGGGTGGGGGCCCTAAAATTAACAATAAGGGGGGACACCTATTGTCCCCCCCCCGGCCCCCACCCCCCCACCCCTGAGCGGTGGGTGGGGGCCCTAAAATTAACAATAAGGGGGGGACCTATTGTCCCCCCCCCAGCCCCCACCCCTGAGCGGTGGGTGGGGGCCCTAAATACAAAGGGGGGGGTGCCCTTGTTAACCCTTCCCCCCCAAAAAAAACTGATCTCCCTACCTACCCCCCTCACCCTAAAAATAATGAGGGGGGGACCTTTAACTAAAACCCTGTAAAAAAAAATAGATAAAAACAACTTACCATTTGATGTTTTCTTTCTTCTACAATCTTCTTTTTTCAGCCCCAAAAAAGGCCAAAAAAAAACCCATAATAACCGACGCAATTAAAAAAAAATAACAAAAAAAAACGACCGCACAAAAAAATAATCCATCTTCACCCATGGAGGGCTCCGCGCAGACTGAGCTCTGCAGGGCGGGGGAAGGCTTATAAAGCCTTGCCACGCCCTGCAATTAGGCTAAGAACACTCTGATTGGCTGGTTTAAGCCAATCAGAGTGCTCTTTGTCATTTTACACAGCGTGGGAAAACTCCAAAGAACTTTCCCACGCTGTGTAAAATGACACAGAGCACTGTGATTGGATGGATTTCAAGCCATCCAATCACAGTGCTCTGTGTCATTTTACACAGCGTGGGAAAGATCAATTTTCCCACGCTGTGTAAAATGACACAGAGCACTGTGATTGGATGGATTTCAAGCCATCCAATAACAGTGCTCTGTGTCATTTTACACGCGTGGGAAAGTTCTTTGGAATTTTCCCACACTGTGTAAAATGACAGAGCACTCTGATTGGCTTAAACCAGCCAATCAGAGTGTTCTAAGCCTAATTGCAGCTCAGTCTGCGCGGAGCCCTCCATGGGTGAAGATGGATTATTTTTTTGTGCGGTCGTTTTTTTCTTTTTTTTTTTTATTGCGTCGGTTATTATGTTTTTTTTTTGGCCTTTTTTGGGGCTGAAAAAAGAAGATTGTAGAAGAAAAAAACAACTTACCATTTGATGTTTTCTTTCTTTTTTTTTTTACAGGGTTTTAGTTAAAGGTCCCCCCCCTCATTATTTTTAGGGTGAGGGGGGTAGGTAGGTAGATCATTTTTTTTTGGGGGGGGGGGGGAGGGTTAACAAGGGCACCCCCCCTCCCTTTGTATTTAGGGCCCCCACAATAGGTTAATTTTAGGGCCCCCACCCACCGCTCAGGGGTGGGGGCCGGGGGGGGGGCCAATAGGTCCCCCCCTTATTGTTAATTTTAGGGCCCCCACCCACCGCTCAGGGGTGGGGGCCGGGGGGGACAATAGGTCCCCCTCTTATTGTTAATTTTAGGGCCCCCACCCACCGCTCAGGGGTGGGGGCCGGGGGGGACAATAGGTCCCCCCCTATTGTTAATTTTAGGGCCCCCACCCACCGCTCAGGTAGCCCCCCCCCTCATTATCATTATGGCCCCCACCCGCCGCACAGGGGTGGGGGCCGGGGGGCGGAGGACAGTAGGTCCCCCCCCTCATTATCATTATGGCCCCCACCGAACCCAGGGGTGGAGGCCGAGAGTAGGTCTCCTCCCCCCCCCTTCAACCACTATTGTGGGTTTTAAAATTCGCCTGCCTATTGAAGGCTATGGCGGTTCGCGAACATTTGCGGACGTTCGCGAACCGAAAATGTTATGTTCGCGACATCACTAGACTGGACCTCTTGCTGTTTGAGTGACAGCTACTAGAAGTGTCCTTAGGAACAATGTAAATGCTGCCTTTTCATAGAAAACTTTATGCATGGAAGTGCTGAACGTTACCCATAGAGATGCATTGATTTGATGCATCTCTATGAGGTAATGCTGAATGGCACAGCACATTGTTTTGCCAAGCACGCACAATAGCATCCCTATGCTTTCCTATGTGAGGGCAGGAACCTAATGCTGCATTCCAGCAATATAGTGTCAGGAATACATGTTTTTATTCCTGACACTATAGTGTCCCTTTAACCTGTCATGGTTTGGGTGCTTAGAGTGTTCCTTCATGGTTTGGGTGCTTAGAGTGTTCCTTTAATGGTTTGACCACACGTTCATCATTGTTTTACCCTTTGAGAGAGAGTTTGCACATCAAAGCACACTCTACATACCACGGACACAAATAAACAGTTCATAAAATACTGTCTAATCCGCTCAATTACAGGTTGCCTGCTGTGAACTGGACATTCACAGTATCACACTCAAGCTTGTTCTGCTTTCATTAGCTTTATTTTGGTGACTCTATTAAGATATTAAAGCCAGTGCATTACTTTGGCAATATTTAATATAACTTGCAACTTGCATTATTGTAGATGTCATTCTAATTTCTAGATCACCTTTGAGGAGTTTAATCAAGGAGGTCTCTTCTGCTCTTCTTGTTATTCAATTATTCAGCACAGAGTTTAGGCAATAGTATTAATTGACAGGTGGAAGAAACTTTAAATAGTCCCCCCCAATCTATACAATGTATATATAAAATTGCTATAATCTTAAAAAAAAAAAAAAAAAAGAGCATGCATTCAAAATACTGGGAGAGAGTGATTTTAAATAATACCTCATTGCGGTCATTGGAGTAAAAGTTGCTGCCACAAGACCCTTCAACCTCCTTACAGCAGACGCCATGATGCTGTTGAAAGAAATAAAAGAAGAAGATCATTTATTTGATAGCCCCAACTCTCAGTACATATTGTTTTGTGTGTAACAAACAACTACACTAATTAAAGGGAAGCAATGGAGTACCATAACCAGAACAACCCAATACCTTTTTTTTTGTCAATCCCCATGGGAACAGTTTGACCAATCAGAGGGGCTACACCCACAGCCTAAGAGCACCATAAACACCATAATACGTTCCAGTAGCCATTGTGCTTACACTGCTTAGAGTAGGGATGCCCAAGAGGTAGATCCCAAGATGTTTTAAAACTACAGCTGCCATGATGTTTTGTCATTCTAAAGGCATGCAAAGCATCATGGGAGTTGTAGTTCTACAATATCTGGGGATCTATCTATTTGTCTCCCCTGGCTTAGAGTGATCTTTTAAGTCCACAAGATGAAACCATTTATTATTACCTAGGGTTTCTGTGTTCTATTTCATTTGTCAGATTAAAAGTTAACTGTTTAACAAAAAATGTTAAACAAATGTTTAACAAAAACATGTTCATAAGTAACAGAACGTGAAAATGCTGTGAGTGCAGTTTTACATCCTATTTCCTGGTTGGAATTTGGGGCTAGATAATATTAAGCAGACACAGTAATAGTTTATGTCTCTATTTTTCAATGATTAAGTGCTAGTTTTCGGCATTGATTAACAAATGGGCTAAGGAATTCGTTGAATATGTTATTGCCAGTTTCACATTATGTAAGAACAAATACAGTTATAAATAGTAGGGTTTAAACATTTGTGGACAGTCCCCGTATCACAGAATCCAGATTGAATCTGGATTCTGTATCACAGAATCCCTCAAACATGGTGAGATCCCAGTTGGCAATGGATTTGAAATTGCTTTTAAGGCACTGTAGCCACTATAACCATTTCATCTCTCTGAATTTCTTATAATGTTTGGAGTCCCCCAGCCACTGACCCCCCTGTTTAAATGTAGGAGGTGCCGTGATGTCTAGTTGAGAGGAGAGAGGAGAGTTGTAGAGTGAGGTTGCAGAGTTAGGGCAAGTGAGATTAGAGATGGGTAAAAGGAGAGTTTGGCGGAGAAATGCTGGAGATCAAGGCAGTGGAGGTTTCTGCGCGATTGTAGAGTTTAGGGTGGTGAAATTTGGGCATGGGGTATGCCAATGTCACAGGTCAGCAGATGGTGGTCAGATAAAGGAAATTGTACAGTGGAGAGATTGGAGGTGGTACAGAGATTGGTGAAGATGAGGTCAAGAGTATTTCCTGCTGTATGAGTTGCTGAAGTAGACCACTGTGTGAGGCCAAAGGAGGAGGTTACAGAGAGCAGACGGGAGGCATCAGGGCAGTTGAGGTTGTTGATTGGTATGTTAAAGTCCCCAAGTATAAGGGAAGGAGTGCTAGAGGAGAGAAAGTGGAGTAGCCAGGAAGAAAAGTGTTCAGTGAATAGCCATGGATGACCGGTGTTATCCACCGAAACATAAAGAAGCTGGAGTAACGGTATCAGAGGGGGGACAGCCAGGTCTCTCTCAGCAAGAAGTGTGAGGGAATTAGAGATGGAGAGGTCGTGTATGGCTGTTGATTTAATATTGCTACCTATGGAACGGGCATTCCAGAGTGCACACTGAAGGTTGGTAGAGGAGGATAAACTGCAGGATATTTGGATGAGGTTATTACACTTGCACTAAAACTTGTTATTCACCACAATACCAAATAAAACAAATAAACCTCCTGTATGCATTCATTCATTCATTCATACATACATTCATTCCCTGCCCTTATTAGTCTAATTTGCCATCACATTACATAATTGGTAAATGCAAGTGTTAGACACTCTCAAAGGGATCATTGGGTAGCAGATACGAATTAAATTACACTATCCTTTAAGTGCAACAACTTGCTCTCTTCTGTATGTTATTTCCTAATAAAATAAACACCTACAAAATGAGTTATTTCCCATTAAAATCTCACTCAGTCCTATGCATCATACAGTCTATAGAGTAATAACAAACTGCACACTAGCACACCTTACCTGACAATCTGCCTTTAGCAGCACAAACAAGCAATGCTGGTCTAGCCAGTGTGCAATAGGCTTTACATGCTCTGATCACATGACTCTTGCAGGTCACTATGGGAACAGAAGTTCCAAGCTTCCTCATTTCCAGTTACTGTTTCGTTTCTTAGGAGTCAGAATGCTGACATGTGATGTTTGCAAGCCCCAGCAATCTCATCACTTACAGAAATACTCGGTTACATCCAAGATTCCAATTGGAACTCCCCATATACTGATATTCTTAAATAACTGGTAACATGCAGTTTGTCACAGGACTACAAGTTCCATCATCCCATCCGGTCAGTATCAGCTGATTCAGCAACCTCGTGATAGCCTTGGGTTTCCTCCTCAGGGGGTTTCTTCCATTGTAAGATTATTTTAGGGAGTAGCCAGATTTATAGACTTAAAGTGAAAGTTAGCTTTTACAGAAAGCAGATACTTACTTTACAGCTCGAATTACAAACAATTTGATTTTACAAACCTGGGCCAGAAACAATAAGAAATTAGAACTGTTACAACTGAGGGTTGTGTTTCATCTTAATAAAAATCTTGTGTAATTTTAATTCGTTTTTTTTAAGTTTGTGTTTACATGACATGCCAGGCGTAGTGTGTAAATTAAATGATGTATCTGTGACACTATAGAAGGAAAGTCTGAACACTTGTATGGCATTTTATGGCATATGGATGAGCATCAGATGGCAATGTGTACTAAATATGAGAGTGCCAGGCAGGTAATCATTGTTAACTAACCTCTACAGCTCTTTCCCCCACCCTTATTATATGCTTCAGTAGTGTACAAAGCTCTGTCACTCACACCCCATATTTATGAAATACACACATTGACTGACGGTCGAAAGATAGCGAAAAACAAAGTAGAGGCTACTTTGTCTCATTTGTTTTTCCTACGCTTGTCAAAATTTGACAAAAATGCAGAGCTACCGCCGTCAAGTTTTGTCAGTTCCCCCAAATGTCACTAGTAACGGCTGTGAAGAAAAAGGCATTGTCTAAGGACGCTCACATGGTATTTTGGGATCCTCCATAGACCTCAGTGTTAAACTGTCACGCACACCAAGTGGTGATGTCACCATCTGGCCAAAATATGCAAAGAAAGCAGAAGGTGCCACTTTAATACAGCGCGGAAGTGTTTAAAGGAACACTATAGCGTTATGACAATGCAAACGTGTATTCCTAATGCTTTTGTGTTCCACTGACTATGAAGGTTTCCCTCCTAAGGCAAGATTTACTTAAAATGTATTCCAGCAGCTCTGCCTCCTTGGTTTCCATCATCAAGATTTGCTATTTGTGCATTTATGTGTTTGTTTGGCTATTCATGTACGTGTGTCTGTGTATTTGGCCATTTGTGTGTGTGTCTACTTGGCTATTTGTGTATGTGTATGTATTTCACTATTTTTGCTATTTTTGTCTGGTTATTGGTAGCTGACTTTACATGTTTATTTGTGTTTGTGTCTGTTTGGTTATTCATGTATAGAAACATAGAAACATAGAATGTGACGGCAGATAAGAACCATTCGGCCCATCTAGTCTGCCCAGTTTTCTAAATACTTTCATTAGTCCCTGGCCTTATCTTATAGTTAGGATAGCCTTATGCCTATCCCACGCATGCTTAAACTCCTTTACTGTGTTAACCTCTACCACTTCAGCTGGAAGGCTATTCCATGCATCCACTACCCTCTCAGTAAAGTAATACTTCCTGATATTATTTTTAAACCTTTGTCCCTCTAATTTAAGACTATGTCCTCTTGTTGTGGTAGTTTTTCTTCTTTTAAATATAGTCTCCTCCTTTACTGTGTATGTGTGCGCTTAGCCCCTAGTGACCTATTACTCAGGAGAGAGAAAAAAAAACCCTCAGGTTTCCTTCCACTCCAAATGTGTGAGTGCATTTTTGCTGTATTAATAAATATTGTAGAGGAAGGGGAAGGATATATTCTCTTCTAGAGATGAGAGCTGTATTGGTAGGGGGATAAAAATAGAATAGTTGCACTTGCAGGTTAGGTGAACATTTAGTAATATGAACTGAAAGGCTGGGAGTTAGGGATCTCTCCACCCTGATTGCTGTGAAATCTTACCACCGCTTCAGGCATTGACACTCCACACACCTAAATACATTTATCGGTTAACACACATAGCCAATTTACACCTCCGGCATTAACATACACCAATCCTCTGTGCACAGTACAAAACTCCCTGCATTCACACACACAAACTGTAAACACAAATTTACCTCCACAATTCATACACCAATGCTCTCCCACATAGATCCAGCCCCTGCATATTCATACTATGACAATAAATGCAAATAATGCATTCATACACCCACAAAAAATGTAGGTTGGCATAGTGGGTTTCACTGCAGAATAGGCCACTTGGTTGTATGGAAGCATTAAGGATGTACTTAGTTTTTCACACATGGCTTCTCCGTCTTGGCTTTATTTTTGTTTAAAAAAAAAAAAAAAGTGTCGGAACGTACTGTGCCTTTCATGGATTTTTTCTTTTTATCCGTTCGGGAGTTACTATATTCGAACACATTATATTTGACTCCCAAAAGAGGACCACCCCTGTACCCCATTAGAACGTTAACACCAGTAATTTAAGTGCGAAACTGCAAGGGAAGTAATTAATGAATGTTTCCCCTGGGTGGCTGCCATTTCGTATAACCGAATACACATGGTCGACAAAAGAATGGCAACCGTTTGGTCTCCCAAACGTGGGCAACGGTACTTGGCCTTCGAGTGCCTGGAACCCTTTATGGCTAGGCACATGCTAGAACCCCAGTAAAGATTATACCGCTGCCTGTCCTACTTCACGACCAGCTATGCGAACAACGTTTCGGGAGAATGGAACTACCGACTGGGGGGAGCATTCGCTCCCTTAAATCAGGAGAATCTTGTACGGTGTTCGCACAGAAACCCCCGAACAGAGACAAAACTTTACCCGGTGGCGATCCAATTCTGCCTAACGTATCTGAGTGATTCTTGGCCACGTTGGACACTAAGACCAGAGCAATCCGGGGATATAACTTTTGTGGGGTTCCTGGTGATATTGGGGGTACTTTTGGGGTACTGTATATTTTGTATATGTTTTCCTGTACCTGAGAGATAATTGAGTTATAGTTTTCTCACTCAATTATCTCTCAGACACAGAGGATCCTTGGAAGGAAAACACTGTCATTTTGTGTTAGAGACCCCATGCTAGGGGTCAGTGCATAAAAGCCGTGTGTGGCCAGAATAAAACCAGTTGACTCCCAGAACTATGTCTTCTCTAGTTACTGAGGGAATGGATGCTTGAGTGTTTGACGGTTCCAGTCTGGCTGAGAGGAGGAATTAACAGAGGTAATCAGTCGAGTTTCCCGGGGTTCGCTACATAAATCATGACATGGTATAATTTTTTATGTGTTTTTGTTCATCTGAGATTGTATTTACCGTATATACTCGAGTATAAGTCGAGTTTTTTGGCACATTTTTTGTGCTGAAAAAACCCAACTCGACTTATACTCGAGTCAATGTCTGTATTATGGCAATTTACATTGCCATAATACAGACAATGGGGCTGTGTAGGAGGGGGGGCTGGCAGGAAGCGTTTACTTACCTCTCCTGCAGCTCCTGTCAGCTCCCTCCTCCTCCACGCCGGTCCGGTCAGCTCCCACTGTAAGTCTCGCGAGAGCCGCGGGGTCAGAGCGTGGCCGCGAGACTTACAGTGGGAGCTGACAGGACCGGCGCGGAGGAGAAGGGAGCTGACAGGAGCTGCACGAGAGGTAAGTAAACGCTCTCTGCCAGCCCCCCTCCACTGAACTGCCAATGCCACTGGACCACCAGGGAGTGAAAGCCCCCCTCCCTGCCATGTATCAAGCAGGGAGGGGGGACGAAAAAAAAAATATAAATAATAATACAATAATATTTAAAAAAATAATAATAAAATAAAAAATAATAATAATAAAAAATATATTAATAAAACAAAAAACTATTAATATTAAAATAATAATTAAAAAAATAATAAAAATGCCCACCCCCCACCAAGGCTTTGCATCACACTCTGCATCACACTGCACTCATACACACACTGCACTCATACACACACACTGCATTCATACACACACTTCACTCATACACACACACTGCACTCATACACACACACACACTGCAAATAAATATTCAATTAATATAATTTTTTTAGGATCTAATTTTATTTAGAAATTTACCAGTAGCTGCTGCATTTCCCACCCTAGTCTTATACTCGAGTCAATAAGTTTTCCCAGTTTTTTTGGGTAAAATTAGGGGCCTCGGCTTATATTCGGGTCAGCTTATACTCGAGTATATATGGTACCTAATTTTAAGACCTGCTAAGGAACGGATGATTGTTAATATGTCCTGATATGTAAAACCATAGAATTCAAAGAGGATGTACCGGTACTTTCTTTTTTCCATGACTGTATATTTTTTAAATATAAACATCCAAAAATGGGAGCCATTGTTTTTGGATGTTAGGTCAAAAATTAACACAAAAACATTTATTATTAATATTTATTATTGTTTCTTTAGATAGTGAAATATTACAGTGACTTCCATATGTTACTTTTGTTTATTCATATATTGAGTGTGGTTATTACTACATAGTCACACTGTTTTCGGTAAGACAAAAAAAAAAGTACTTGCTTTAAACCATAGCAAGTTTATTAAACAAACATTTTCATTTTATATTTGCAGAACAACTTTTGAGAATAATTAAACCTTCTATTCCAGTCATGACTAACTGTGAAATCCCGGGTATTGACATCACATTGACATCTGATGTACAATTACTAATTGTAATGTGAGGCCTTGATACACAATCTTTTTTTTTTTTTACTTTTTCTCTGTAGTTGACAGCAGTGTTGCATTTCCCATCAGGAAGAGGCGGCACCTATCTATAGGCACATATCCTATTAGTGGCGCTTGCATTCAGTATTCATAATGTACTGTTTTGGAGCTTACGTGGGCTGATGAGAAGAGATAAATACCAAGGGACTTGGCCAGTGTCCTCTGTAGTTCAGTCAGTCTCCTCATTTTGACAGCAAAGCTTCAGGAACAGTTTCAAAGGGTGCACAAGTAAGTGCAGTCACAGCTCCTCCAGGTTCGGTGTGTGGTCTGAGGAGACAGTGGAATGGACACTTCCCATCTCCCCTGTAGCAACCAGGGAGTGCCATGCAGGAGGAGCAGAGACAGCACTAAGTGACGCACACTGTATAAATGCTATTGCAACTCTGCCATCAATAACAGGAAGCTGAATGGACTACGGTAGACATGTGGGGGTGAGTACTTTGCATATAACCCTTCAAACTCCTCATGCCATAAAAATCCCTTTTTACCTATCACTACATTCAACCCCTCACAAAACCTAAACAAACTCTTTACCATACTGGCAACAATAGTCTAATGGCGGCATGCCCTTTCTTCCCCCAAAAGGAAGATTGTGCTGAGTGGAAAACATAGGCGTTGGAACAAAGCTAAGTTTTACCTGTGATCTATTTATTTTTCAACTTTGACATGAGGGGAGACCAAGATACGAAGGGTTACTCTAACCAAAACCATTCTTCTTCTTAAACCACTGATTTTTGATTGGAGTAACCCTTTGCGGTGGAACCAGGAATTGTAGCTATTAAACACAAAAATACATACATAAATAACAAACAGTCAAGAACTGTTCACATGTACTATAACATAACTAAGTTCTAGAGAAATGTAAAAGATCCTTCCCCATAACTGAGGTCATAGGACAAGATACCATTTCGTTTGGTTCCTTGGTACCAGTCCTGTGCAGGTAGCTTTTGGTAAGTAACGTATCCACCACTGCTGGTTATTCTTCCAACATGTATAGCGGAAGCACAGATGTCTGAATACTAAATAAGAAAGAAAAAAAAAAAAAAACACCAGAAAAAGTAATTAGTTGTGGATGGAGAATAGGGATATTGTGTTAGTTTGGATGAGGAAGCAGATGACTTGTTTTATGTAAAACAGTTTTTTAGTCGTGTATCCCAGTAAGTAAAGTAATTCATTCAACAGTGAAATATTAAGGTAATGTGATGCTGAATTACTCTAGGGATCACCTACATTTTGGGAGTTAGGCAACCCTTTATCTACCCTCTTATATTTTTCCAGGAGGAGGGGAGAACGTTTTCTTATGGTGGCCTGGTGGATGCTGTCCAACCACCTGCTTCCTCATACATGCACCGCAATGTTAGTGACTAATGGCTTGTACACACCATGGTTCCATCATTCACTTTTTACATAAACTGTTGAGGGAGCAAAAAAAGACATTTACCCTCTTCTTGATAAGGCTATCAACAAAATGAAAGACAATTATTTCATGGACAACCTCATAGCACACGCAACAAATACGACTCCCTCATTTCAGAAAACTCATTGCTGAGCTGTGGTACTTCAATTTGTACTCTGGCACAATGTTGTCATCCTTGGCTTTTTACTATTGCCTTTCTTAAATAAAGACTTTAAAAAAAAAAAAAAAAGATTTTTATATACCGTGCTAAAGTTTGTTTATGTGTCCCAATCAAAACGTCTAACTAGCGAGCTGCTAGAAATGACAACAAGATAGTATAGCTCTGAGGAGAGACTCTTGATACAGTTTATTCAGTAAGTATTGCTGTTAGCATGTTTATCACCCATGTTAAGAATAGTGTAGAACCCACCAATATTGGGGTACTTTCAGGCAGTGATGCACTTAAATATGGCATTGTGCAAGCAATAAATGTATACCAACTATCATTGGTTCGGGGTATTAAGTAAATGTAAATCATACTGGTCTTTAGAAAGAAAATGTATGGATCTATTTCATTTGATTTTGAATTAAAGGAACACTCCATGCAACATAACGGCCAAAATATTTAATCGCTAAAAAAGGTATTTTTGTGCTTGTGCTTTTCTCTTAATCTAAATCACAGTTTCACCATTTGACTGCAACAGTTATCATTCTGCCCAGAGCAATCTTTGCCCCCCGGGTACCCTGTGCATTATTTAGTGTATCTATACGTGGCATGCATAGAAATCTTGATAAAGGAAAGCTTAGCCTGCTGCGGTGGTTGTGGTGTTCTGGCGTTATCCAACAGTACGTTGTTGAATCGTTTTAGTATGGTATGACAACTAACCCGAGTGTCACTGAGAGCCAGCAATCACAGTGAGTGCATTTTATTCTATATTCAGCTTTTCCTACATGCAGATACCAGGAGGAACCAGGTACATTTAAAAACTGTTCTAAAATGCCGCCAGGTGACTCTTGGCTCCGTAACCAATACAGTTGTAGTCGTTATGTTGCATGGAGTGTTCCTTTAATTCAAAATCAAATGAAATAGATCCATACATTTTCTTTCTAAAGACCAGTATGATTTACATTTACTTAATACCCCGAACCAATGATAGTTGGTATACATTTATTGCTTGCACAATCATATTCATTAGACTTGCTGGTTAAGTTTTTTTTGGAATCCTTAGACATCTGACCTAGTATTTCCTCTTTCTAATCAAGCACATCTTTCATTATGAGTTTCACAATTTTGAGAGAGGATTATTTGTTTTAGCCCTGAGAGCAAGTTCTTGAAGCATTATTCATAGCAAAGCTGGTTTTATGTAGGGAGCAAGGATGCAGGGGATAGAGCAGGGGTTCCCAAACCAGTCCTCACGGCAGCAACAGTCCAGGTTTTGTCAGTATCTTCATTGGAATAAAAAAGGGAATTAGATAAATCCCAGATTGTTGCTGGGCCATGAGAATTGGTTTGGGAACCACTGGATTTTAAGTCACAAAAAGAGAATTAGTCACAAACACTGGCCAAATATTAGTTTTTTGCTTTTTTCACACTAAAACAAATATGAACGCTAACTTTGGCCAGTGTTTGTGACTAAGTGGCTACTAAAAAAGACTAAACATACCCCACTTTCATACCTTGGGTTGTCTACTTTTTCAAATGGTATGCCATTATGGGGGTAATTCTCATTCCTGGGCTACCACACTGTCTCAAAGGTAACATTACTAATCACTTGAGAAAGCGATTTTTTTATTTTTTTTATTTTTAGGGTGCGCATTCCAGTTTTCCAACTTGGAATTTTCACAGCTGGTCATCATGCACCCATGTCCTATTTGGGAAATTTTTGAAGCCCGCCAATGTAATTACCCCTAGGGTATTCCAAATGGTGGTATTTTAACACTTTCCATGCACTAATTCTACCACCAGTCAAACATTTGGGTAGTCATTTTTTTGTGTTATATTTCTCTCACATTGTACTTTAGGCATGCATTCTCAGTTCCTGTTATGTGTTACTGTCAAAAAACACCCCAATATGTGTTCCGCAACATCTCCCGGGTACAACAGTGCCCCAATGTACAGGTTTTATAGGTTTTTGCAAACTTACAGGCAGCTGCTGGCAGCACTGTGGACACCTATTGTGGCCATGTGATCGCTTTTTTAGAGCGGTCACATTGCACCTGGGGGTCCTAAATAACTGGAGGTGTGTTACTGCGTTCAACTAAAAGGTAAAATATTTAATGAGACAAAGAAGGGTATTTTTAAAAACTCTTACGCACTTACTAACCCTTAATAGGATACACTTGGGTAGGGCAGTAATACAGGGTGGGCAAACAGAACTGTAACATGGCTGTGTAATACAGAAGCAAATACAAACACAACATTAAATTCCTACTACTCCTGAGCTGCTATAGTATTCAGTCAAAATAAACAGATTAAAACCAAAGAAAAAAGTTACTCACGCACTATAAAAAAAATCCCTATGCAGATTTAAATAACAGGAGTTTTTAAGTATTACTGTAAAGGCCATTAAAGTGCAAGCTCACGTGCCAGGGCACAGGGCTTAGTTTTGTGTGTTGATACGATAGTTTATGTGGAGTACAATCAGCGTTAAAATTAACCAAAGTCAGGAATTATATCAAATAAGTATTAGGTACAGAGAATACAAATAACTGCTACATTAATAAAGGGACACTCTAGACACCCAGACAGCTTCATCTCAGTGAAGTGGTCTGGATGCAGTGATCTTGTCCCTTTAAGAAAACATTGCCATTTTAGAGAATATCCAACATTTACATTGCAGGGTTAAGACTGCATCTAGTGGATGTCTTCCAGAGTTTACCTTCGTGCTGGACATCCTCATGTTTTGCATGAGGACGTCTAGCATCATGACGTTCACCATAGGAAAGCATTGATTCAATACTTTCCCATGGGGAAGGCCTAACACACGTGCAGTGCTTGCCCCATTGACGTGACGTTGCAGGAGTAGGAGCCTGATCCAGCACTGAGGGACCTAGGATGGGGGAGGCGGTTGGAGGCAGAGCAACACTATAGTGTTAGGACATAGTTTTATATTCCTAACACTAAAATGCTCCTTTAACGGACCACTATAGTGCCTCATTTTCCTGGCACTATAGTGTTAATAGGTCCCCTCACCCCCAGGGTCCCACTCCCGCCGAGCTCTAGGGGGAGGAAGGGGTTAAAGGCTTACCTTTCTCCAGCGCCGGGCTCCCTCTGCGCTGGGAACTCTCCTCCTCCTTCCGACGTCATCGGCTGAATGCGCGCATTAAGTCAGTCCATAGGAAAGCATTTCTCAATGCTTTCCTATGGAGACTGGCGTCTTCTCACTGTGAAATTCACAGTGAGAAGTGCGGAAGCTCCTCTAGCGGCTGTCAATGAGACAGCCACTAGAGGCTGGATTAACCCAATTGTAAACATAACAGTTTCTCTGAAACTGCTATGTTTACAGCAGGCAGGGTTAATCCTAGATGGACCTGGCACCCAGACCACTTCATTAAGCTGAAGTGGTCTGGGTGCCTATAGTGGTCCTTTAAGCACCAAATACATTTTGGAAGGCTCGCTACATGCCTTAAATTGTTCCATATGGTCACATTAGCTTTGATGAACCTTTGATGAGATGTTGTTTGCTTTTTAATAACCAGACACACAAAGAGATGACTTACTCTTAGCATTACTGCTGTTTTCCTTTGATGCTGTATGATTGGCAGAGCATTATGGGAAATATGGTGGAGAGCCATTAATGATATGCACTACTGAAACATTAAATATAGATTTTAAATGGTATCATTTAAATGGTATCATTTAAATGGTATCAATACACATACAATTCACATATATATGAATCTGAGAAATAAACTTACAATTTCATATATGTCTGTTCCCCAAACCAAAGGACTGACGTCACACGATGATGGACAGCGAACCCTAATTTAATAATAAAAAATTACACATCTTTTAGAAAACGATAATCTATTGGCTAATATACCCAAAATATGTTACATTTTACTTTAGCTAACTGAAGTGGCCTGGGTGCTGTGTCCCTTTTGCGCTTAGTGCTGCAATGTATATCTACCAGACAGCCACTAGAGGGCTTCCTGAATCTGACCTTTGGTCCAGTAAATGACGCTGGACGTCCTCACACTCTGCATGAGGACCTCCAGCATCAGATTTCCCCCCCATAGGAAAGCATTGATTCATTGTGTTCCTATGGGGAGGTCTAATGCGTGTGGCGTTTGCCACGCATGCGCAATAGCACCCGCTCCTCGCAAGCCGGACCACTTTAGCTAATTGAAGTGGTCTGGGTGCTGTGTCCCTTTTGCGCTTAGTGCTGCAATGTATAACATTGCAGTTCCAGAGAAACTGCAATGTTTACATTGCAGCACTAAGTCAGCCCAGAGTGGCTGTCTACCAGACAGCCACTAGAGGGCTTCCTGAATCGTAACGGACCTTTGGTCCAGTAAATGACGCTGGACGTCCTCACGCTCTGCATGAGGACCTCCAGCATCAGATTTTTTCCCCATAGGAAAGCATTGATTCTTTGTGTTCCTATGGGGAGGTCTAATGTGTGCGGCGTTTGCAACGCATGTGCAATAGCACCCGCTCCTCGCAAGCCGTCGGGGGCGGTGGGGGGGAGACGGTTTGAAATGGAATGAGGCAGAAATTTGATTATTTGTTAAACTAATTTGCATATGCCCACCCAGAATCCTTTTCAGTAGTAACATCACTGCAAATTTGTGATTTCTGTTGGAAAAGCAAGTCTTAGGCTTGACTGGTGTGCAGATTTTTGTTTAACATTGTATTAACTATCCACAGACTTCAGGTGGAAGGGATTTTCAATCACAATGTATATATATATATATATATATATATATATATATATAGTGGCGGAACTACCGCGGTCGCAGGCCCGCGAGGAGAACCGACAGGGAAGCATTGAATGGGCCCATTGGGTGGCCAATGCTGTTAGGGCCACCCTATAGCGCCGCTGCGGCGCTTTAACAGCAAGACCGGGCTCCCTTTGATGACATCACAGCTGGAAGGAAGTGACAGCCCCGGTCACTTACTCCCAGCAACCACCGGGACTCGCGCGGGAGGAAGAAGAGAAGGGAGTCGGCCACCACTGAGCAACCACTGGACCTCAAGTTTGACGCACAGAAACAGAGGGGTTGAGGGCCCTGCTCAATGAGCTTACATGCTAGAGGGAGTAGGGTAAAGTGACACAAAAGGTAAGGGTAGTATTAGAGAGTAGATTGGTAGAATAGTATTCAATGAAGACTTAGTGTGGGGTTTTGGAGCCATTAACAGACTAGGTGAGCATCTAACAGAAAAGGGAAGGGAAAAGGGAAGGGAGTTACACAGGAACGGTATGAATGTTTCTCTGTATGTGTGTGTTGCGGTCACCGGCCCGCCGCATGGAATGGCCGTGCCCGACCGGCACAGCCTCGCCGACACCACGAGCTTACCTGCTCGTTGGCGTGCCGGCAACCGCTCCCCCAGGTCTTCTGGCCGTTGCGCCCAAATCAAAGATGGCGCTGACCGCGTGGTCGCGTCCATCTCTAGCTCCGCCCCCGAAAGTTATACTAACGTGCGCGTGACGTCACGACGTCAACGCACGCGCACGTTCTGGGGTCAGAGGTCGCCCTCTGACCAATCAGAGCATAGAGAGGGATATTTAAATCCCTAACTCACTCCAGTACCTTGCCATGTCGTGGTTTCCTGTTCCTGGTTTACTGAGAGTGCTTTATCTTTGTGAATCTGATTTCCTGGTATACTGATCTTGGCTTTTCCCTGGTTATTCCGAATTCTGGTTTCCCTGACTTGGCTTGTGTAAACGGTATTGTGCATTTCTGGCTTCCATGACCTCAGCTTTCCCTTTGACCATTCGCTGTCTCTAACGTATTAGTCCGGCCATTCTAAGGTCCGGTTTACGCTTTGTCCTTTTATTTGCCTTTTCTTTCTTATGTATATGTTTACATAGTTTCTGCGTGCTGGACCACACTAGCAGTCGTGACAGTGTGTGTGTATGTGTGTGTATGTGTCTGTGTGTGTATGTCTGTGTGTGTGTATGTCTGTCTATGTTTCTGTATATGTGTGTGTGTGTTTGTATGTATGTGTGTGTCTCTGTATATGTGTTTGTATATGTGCGTGTCTGCATGTGTATCTGTTTGTCTGCATCTGTGGGTGGAACGTATGGGAGGGGGAGGATAGATGTATGGGGATGGCAGGGGGGACCGTATGGGAGGGGGAGGATACACGTATGGGGGGATGGTGGTGGCTAGACATATGTGGGGAGGGCGGGGGGGGGCCTAGGGCAATTTTCGCACCGGGGCCCCGTGGTTTCTAGTTATGCCTCTGTGTATATATATATGTATATATATAGTTGAAATGTCAATTTTTCTTTTTCTTTTTTAGTGCAATAGCTATTATTATTTTATTATTTATATAGCGCCAGCAAATTTCGTAGCACTGTACAATTAAATCACTGTCCTGTGAGTGCATCCTTTTGTTCTAATTAGCACACCGAGCAGTGTCCCATCAAGTGCCAATATGTTTTTGCTACACATACATCACGCACATTATACATATTTGACACACATGTACATTCTACTTACATATACATTATACACACTACAAACATGCATACATCACACACACATTATAGCAACATGTGCATGATGTACGTTACTATGCGTAGTATATTACACTGACACATACAGTAACGGATCGACGGGCACCCCGACTGGGTACCTCTGTTGGAGGATGCTCCTAGCGCTTCCTGAGGACTCCAAGCACTGCAGCAGACACCACAACCACCGAAGCAGAGAAGCATACGAATGCTCTCAAGCATATGAATGCTGTAAACAGCTGAACAGGAAAAGCATACAATCAGCTTACACTCCTGGCAATCAGCATACAATCCAATTCCCCCAATAACGAGACGACACTTCGTTTTGAGGTCAAGCAGAACTGACTGTACTGGCACATACAGCCTCTTTTATTCACAATCCACAAACATAGTACTGCCCACAGGGTTTTGAAATGCAACCAATCAATCCGTACAATACACACAGACACTCCCACACAAAATCCTCCCCTCTGCCTGTGATATGATGGTAGCACATGGTAGCAAAATACAATAAAATACATAAAAATGTATAACTGTGCAGCTATTGCATAAAACAGATACATTCAACATATCCCCAGATAGCTTAGATCTGAGCGCACATTATGACTGAATGGCACTCAGATCACATACATACAGTTCAATTGCCATGGAGCCAAAGTCTTTTACATAGTCTTTCGTTATACGAATGGGCTCCATGGCATAGCTATCTGGGATAACACTGCTCACATAGGGAAAGTACAGAATGACCCGGCTTTCAGGTCTTTGCAGGGGAAAATCAAGAATTTCAACATGGGGCCACAGTCACAGGGCAGGAGGCTGGCAATCAGTCTTCTCCAATGCCCAGTGGCGAGGCTGGTTCCACCACACATTCATTATATACATTACATTTATGTGTAAAACATGCATGTTGAAATAGGGGTCTCAAAGTATTGACCCATGGATCATTTCCAGCACTCTAAATACTTTAATGTGGCCTGTAGCCACCCAACCCAGAATATAGAGGTATGTCTAAGTCCTAGACATACCTCTCTATGTCCCGGATGGCTGTTGGCTAGACATGTGCAATTTGTTTCATTCCGAATGTAAATTCGGACGAATTTCGGCAATTCAGACATTTGGATGCTTCCGAATATCAGAATTGCCGAAGTGCCGAATTTCGGGAGCACCGAACCGAACCGAAGTGATGAATTCCGGAAGGGCCGAAGTGCTGCAGATTTCTGAAAAGTGTCAAAACAAGACAGGGAGGGAAAATTACGTAAATGATGACAGGAAGCTAACCCTACCCCTAACTCTACCCCTAATTCTAACCCTAGATGTGTAAGTGATTGTAGTGGTTAGGGTTAAAGGGACACTATAGTCACCTGAACAACTTTAGCTTAATTAAACAGTTTTGGTGTATAGAACATGCCCCTGCAGCCTCACTGCTCAATCCTCTGCCATTTAGGAGTTAAATCCCTTTGTTTATGAACCCTAGTCACACCTCCCTGCATGTGATTTGCACAGCCTTCCATAAACACTTCCTGTATAGAGAGCCCTATTTAGGCTTTCTTTATTGCAAGTTCTGTTTAATTAAGATTTTCTTATCCCCTGCTATGTTAATAGCTTGCTAGACCCTACAAGAGCCTCCTGTATGTGATTAAAGTTCAATTTAGAGATTGAGATACAATTATTTAAGGTAAATTACATCTGTTTGAAAGTGAAACCAGTTATGTTTTTCATGCAGGCTCTGTCAATCATAGCCAGGGGAGGTGTGGCTAGGGCTGCATAAACAGAAACAAAGTGATTTAACTCCTAAATGGCAGTGAATCGAGCAGTGAAATTGCAGGGGAATGATCTATACACTAAAACTGCTTTATTTAGCTAAAGTAATTTAGGTGACTATAGTGTTCCTTTAAGGGTTAGGGATAGGGTTAATCTTAAGGGGTAGGGTTAGGGGTAGCGGTTAGGGAATTTCCAAAGTCCCGAATTTCGGAAGTCCCGAATTTTGGAAGTGTTGAACCGGACCAAATTTTTGGCCCATTCACATCCCTACTGTTGGCCTTCTCCACATCAGATAGCAAGATTGGTAACTAGCGCTCTCACAATTAACGCTGATCAGATATATTTAACAAGAGAACATGGTTCTCTGGTTCCTCTGTCTAGTGAGATATGAATAGAAAAGGATAGTTAAGCATGCCATAGTTGGTAAAAAACAATCCATCATTTTGTGAGGTTCCAGGAAAGCAAATAATGGGTCCACCTACTGAGAGGTCTTTGTCAAGCTTGTAATACCTATAATCTATAGTTTACGTTTATGAGGTTTTGAAATGTGTTTTTACAATCACCTTTTATAATCAAAATCATATTTGTGGACAGTGGAGCACATCTTTTATAATTCATTTTAAAAAGGTGTGATTTGAAATGTCTACCTACGTTATGATATCCCCGTTGTAAAAATCTGCTGCGTCCAAACATTTTACTAAACCTGAAAAACATAAATTGTTATACCATAATGTCGTATTTGTGAAATTACACAGATCAAGATATAAAACTGTAAAAAAAAACGAGAAAATAAAGAACAGAAAGTTGTGTTTGTAATACACTGCACACTGTCAACATGTGCAATTCTGTCTTGTAGACGTGCACGGAATAGAATTTCCTAGAAGTTTAAAAAAATAAAAACAAGGACAGTCATCGCATACAATGTACATTCTAAAATATTTAACAAAGATTACATTTTTGAATATTTTAGGAAGATTACATTTCCACAAACAGGGTTATTCACTAAAGTGTGAATTGTTGAGAATTGAAAGTGTATCCTTTCATAAACAGTTTAACCTCTTAACCTCTTTCATGCACCATAACAACGTAATTGAGTCAAAGTTGTTATGGTGCCCGGAGTTTTGCTTCAAATAATGTGAATGATGTCAGAATTTTGCAGTCTGCATACAAGTCTGGACTAAGGAAATCCAACTTTAGTAAATACTGGTAACTGAAATTAATGAGAGAACCAGGAATTATTGAGGCATTTCTGTCCCTTTCTTTTTCCAAGAGAAGCATCCGATTGGCATCTTGCAAGGGAAATTAAGACTTAAAGGGACATTATAGACACCAGAACAACTACAGCTTATTGTATTTGTTCTGGTGAGTATAATCAGACCCCTTAGGCTTTTTGCAGTAAACACTATATTTTCAGAGAAAATGCCTAGGGGTACCTTCAGTGGCCACTCTTAAGATGGCAGTGCTGAAGACGCTGAACTTTATTCATAGAGATGCACTGATTCAATGGATCTCTATGATGAGATGCTGATTGGCTAGGGCTGTGTTTGGCTTGTTCTGGCTCTGCCCCTTGACAAGCTCAGCCAATCCTATGCTTTCCTATGGGAAAACATAGTGATTGGCTCAGAGCATCACTTCTGATGATGTCAGCCAAGGAGGCAGATAAGGGGCATATAGAAAGTATCTACAGTAAAAGAAAAGAAAAAACTCATAGAGTAGTAGAGTTAAATGTAACAATATACTAATGTTTCTTTTATTTGCTGCTGCCTCCAGAAGCAGTTCTTCTCATCCTTGATGGTGATTATCTGTGGATGCAAATTAGAGATTACATCTGTTGGACACAATATGCCCATATTTCACTTAAAGTCTGTAAGTGTTTATTCATCTAAAACCCATCTCTTCAGGAAAGCGTATGGCCTCCCAGAGTAATCTCTCCCTTACATACCTGTCTCTTGCTCTCTCCTATGGGATAGTGCTTTGCTCTCTTCTCCAGCTCTGCTTCACTCCTACCTGATATTTCCTATCCTAATGTTTCTAATACCCCACCTCCTATAGACTGTAAGCTCATTTGAGCAGGGTTCTCTTCAACCTATTGTTCCTGTAAGTTTTCTTGTAATTGTCTTATTTATTGTTACATCCCCCCTCTCAAAATAAGCGCTACGGAATCTGTTGGCGCTATATAAATGGCAATAATAATAATAATAATAATAATCTAAGCGCAAGATATAAATGTCTAACAGTCTGCACTTATTTTATATTCTTACTTTTTCCTACATGCCCTTGTCGTGTTGTGGACTCCATGCCATCTTTAATATTTGACATGCCTACAATCAATATACTTTTGTGAGTGCAACCTTAAACATTAGTAAATTGTTACAATTAACTCTTCTACTCTGTGAGTTTTATCGTTTCTTTTACTGTAGATACTTTCTATATGTTGTTTGTAAGGACTGGGAGGAGTAATTTTATCTATACTACAGTTAAAAAGAATATTGTATAGGTAAAATAATTTTATACACACACACTGTGTGTCTTTCCACGTGATTTTTAGGGTGATAATATTTATACTGCAGATAAGGGGCATAGTAAGCACCAGCAGACTGTAATAAAGGTAAGATGTTATTTATATGCTATATTTAGAGGGACAAGGTGGGGCAGGGGGGATAGATAGTGGTTTTAACACTATAGGGTCAGGAATACCTCTTTATGTTCCTGACCCTATAGTGTTCCTTTAAGTCTTGTTTTGTATCTTTATTTTTTTGCATTACGTTAGTGCATAAGTTCCTTTATGTATTAAAACTTCTGCATATGGTGTCCCTTTAGTTTATATGTAGTAGTAGTTTTCTTTATCACTAGTGATGTCGCGAACATAACATTTTCCGTTCGCGAACGGCGAATGCGAACTTCCGCAAATGTTCGCGAACGGGCAAACCTGGCGAACCGCCATAGACTTCAATAGGCAGGCGAATTTTAAAACCCACAGGGACTCTTTCTGGCCACAATAGTGATGGAAAAGTTGTTTCAAGGGGACTAACACCTGGACTGTGGCATGCCGGAGGGGGATCCATGGCAAAACTCCCATGGAAAATTACATAGTTGATGCAGAGTCTGGTTTTAATCCATAAAGGGCATAAATCACCTAACATTCCTAAATTGTTTGGAATAACATGCTTTAAAACATCAGGTATGATGTTGTATCGATCAGGTAGTGTAAGGGTTACGCCCGCTTCACAGTGACATACCAAACTCCCCGTTTAACGCACCGCAAACAACCGCAAACAGTCCATTTGCACAACCGCAAACTCCCCATTTTTTTAATGTATAAATACAGCCACAACCACTTATCCCAATCACACACCTTTCCTAACGTCCTATCCCATTAAAAGCATATTACCGCGTATTTAACAAAACAGATAGACCCCCTACTTCATCCAGGTTACCGATCGATGGTTCGATATTCTGAGCCCTCTCTGATTTACTGTACACGACTATTCGATATTCCCACAAATTTTATATAGCATTTAATGTTTGTTTGAGATCACCTTAAAAATATTGGATATCGCTAAAAATCATGATCACTATATACTTTCTCTACAAACCTCTAAAACGAACCAAACTACTCATCCATTCGCTATACCACTTTATCCCACCTAGAACTAGTGCCCAGTTAAAATACTTGACTCGTACTTACCCACACTCAGTCATGCCACACACATTTCACCACTACTCTCACTACTCCTAAGATTGGGTTGTATCCATGTCTCGGGTCTTTCATTTAGAATAGGGGCAGCTTTGGTCTCCTTCAACACTGACACTCCAGTGCATATTATTAAAAGATTGGGCAGATTGAAATCCTCAGTCTACAACCGATATATTCCTCATCCCGAGAAAGAAATGAGGAAAGATTTTAAAAGTTTGGCTTTGTAAATTTGATGCAATAAGTGTGTTTTTCTTTAATACCTTTTCACCCTCTTTGCATGAACCCGATTTACATATATTACTAATATGTTTCTGAACATATATATTATATTATTCACTCACTCACTCACTCACTCTCTGGGCCGGCCTAAGACATCATGCTGCCTAGGTCCAACGATAAATGACTATGGGGGATAATGTATAATAAACACAGGTTACTGGCTATGGGGGGGATAATGTATAATAAACACAGGTTACTGGCTATGGGAGGGATAATGTATAATAAACACAGGTTACTGACTATAGGAGGATAATGTATAATAAGCACAGGTTACTGGCTATGGGGGGATAATGTATAATAAACACAGGTTACTGGCTATGGGAGGATAATGTATAATAAACACAGGTTACTGGCTATGGGAGGGATAATGTATAATATACACAGGTTACTGGCTATGGGGGATAATGTATAATAAACACAGGTTACTGGCTATGGGGGGGATAATGTATAATAAACACAGGTTACTGGCTGTGGGAGGATAATGTATAATAAACACAGGTTACTGGCTATGGAGGGGTAATGTATAATAAACACAGGTTACTGGCTATGGGAGGGTAATGTATAATAAACACAGGTTACTGGCTATGGGAGGATAATGTATAATAAACACAGGTTACTGGCTATGGGGGATAATGTATAATAAACACAGGTTACTGGCTATGGGAGGATAATGTATAATAAACACAGGTTACTGGCTATGGGGGATAATGTATAATAAACACAGGTTACTGGCTATGGGGGATAATGTATAATAAACACAGGTTACTGGCTATGGGAGGATAATGTATAATAAACACAGGTTGTTGGCTAAGGGGGGATAATGTATAATAAGCACAGGTTACTGGCTATGGGGGACAATGTATAATAAACACAGGTTACTGGCTATGGGGGACAATGTATAATAAACACAGGTTACTGGCTATGGGGGGGATAATGTATAATAAACACAGGTTACTGGCTATGGGGGGGATAATGTATAATAAACACAGGTTACTGGCTGTGGGAGGATAATGTATAATAAACACAGGTTACTGGCTATGGAGGGGTAATGTATAATAAACACAGGTTACTGACTATGGGAGGGTAATGTATAATAAACACAGGTTACTGGCTATGGGAGGATAATGTATAATAAACACAGGTTACTGGCTATGGGGGATAATGTATAATAAACACAGGTTACTGGCTATGGGAGGATAATGTATAATAAACACAGGTTACTGGCTATGGGGGATAATGTATAATAAACACAGGTTACTGGCTATGGGGGATAATGTATAATAAACACAGGTTACTGGCTATGGGAGGATAATGTATAATAAACACAGGTTGCTGGCTAAGGGGGGATAATGTATAATAAGCACAGGTTACTGGCTATGGGGGATAATGTATAATAAACACAGGTTACTGGCTATGGGGGATAATGTATAATAAACACAGGTTACTGGCTATGGAGGATAATGTATAATAAAAAAAAAAAAATGCAGCTTCAGAATTAATCTAAATTGTATGCTGTCTAGGAGGTGGGAGGGTCTGGGAGGGAGGGTCTGCTGCTGATTGGCTGGAATGTGTCTGCTGACTGTGAGGTACAGGGTCAAAGTTTACTCAATGATGACGAATAGGGGGCGGACCGAACATCGCATATGTTCGCCATCCGTGGCGAATGCGAGCAAGCTATGTTCGCCAGGAACTATTCGCCAGCGATCCGTTTGGGACATCACTATTTATCACCATTAAACTTTACAGAATATGATTATGACTAAATAAATAACTCGTGGAAGTCTTGTGGCTTTTGTGTTTGTTTGTTTTTTCAGAGTTGGAAATTACTGTTAAATTATTTCAACATTTCAAAATCAGAACAAATGGTTACACTATAGAGAAAATACTTTTTTTTTTACTTTGTCTCTCTAAAGATAATTTAATTTAAACTAGTGCATTTATGTTTCACATGGCAAACAAGTAAAGATTTCCATTTTATAACCTTTAAAATCAAATAATCAGTTATTTTCTAAAGTGAGAATTCAAAGTCAAAGTCAAGTTTAAGGTTGCAGTAGCCAAACTGTAAAAATTATCTAGGTCAATCATGCTTTCAGTTTGACTATTCTGGCCTTAAATTCACTTTGACTTCTCACTTCAGTAAACAGCCCTGCTAGATAATTTTTCCAGTTCAGATATTTTTACCTTAAATTTGAAATGCACTTTTAATTCACTTTGAATTCCCATTTTAATTAATAAGCCCACCCACACAAATCTTTAGCCTCCCTTCAATTCTACTCGATAAAGCACAAAATATAATAATTTGACCTTTAACAAAACATACCAACATTCACAGATGAAATTGCGGTGGTTGGGTTATAAGTTGTAGGTTTTGCCAAAGTACTTGTACGGCTAGCAGTACTGGAGGATGGCAAGGTAGAAGATATTGTATAGACTCCGGAAGTTGTATTAGCAGTGGTGGTGGTAGATACGTGGGATGCAGTGGTATCAGGAATGGAAGAGGTGGAAGAGAAGGTAGATGCATGGTTAGCAGCATTGAAGTAGGAAGATAGACTAGCTGCAGTGCTAGTGAGAATCGGGGTGGTATAAATATTAATTGTGGTGCTGATGGCATTGGAGGTGGAAGATAAATTAGCTGCAGTGCTAGTGCGAATCGAGGTGGCAGAATTATCAGTTGTGGTGCTCATGGCATTGGATGTGGGAGATATTTTAGAAACAGTAGAAACAGTGGTTGTGGTATTGATGATGGCTGTGGTAGCAGAAGGGCTATTAGTAGTGGTTGTTGTTGTGCTGGTGCTTATTGAATAGTAAGTTGTCAGTTTAAAAGAATTAACGGATGTATTGTAACTGAGGCTCTTCAGTTCATTCCTGGTGGATCCTGTATAGTTCGATTGTCCAGCCACTTTCTCCACGGTCACATATCCTCCCCCATTTGTAATAAGACCAGCATGGATAGCTGCCAGACATATGGAGGAATTCTGAAAATGGAGAATAAACACATGTAAAGCAGATTTTCACAAGTTACAATGTTACTGCCATAAACTGTTTAGAATAATATAAGATAGCTCAGTGGTTAGTGCTCCAACTTACAGTGCTAGATTGATTCCTGACAAAAGGATTTATTAACTAAACACCAAATTGCAGTGAATTGTAAATTGAATAGCTAATTTAGACTAAAATAGCCAAGTTTAAACTCCCCCCCCCCCCCCCCCCCCCCTCAAATGGGCTCTTTTTGCCTGTTTTGAATGTCATCCTTCTGTGGTCAATAACAGGATGACTATTTCACTCGATAATGAATAATCACAATCTCAGAATATAATTGAAATAGGCTAAGCGTGTACTCCCTGTTTAATTGCTTTTTTTTATTGTTAATAAGACAGTAGCATTTAACCCCTTAAGGACACAACTTGAGAAATAAAAAGGAATCATGACGGAATATTTCTTCCTTAAGGGGTTACATTTTACTAGAACGTTTATGAGTGCGATGGAAAGAAAGCAGGCCAGGGGTGGGTGTTACAGTAAGGAAATTGTTAAAATGGCTGCAGTGAGGTGAGTATTCAATTAACAATTAGTAAAGTAATCAAATATTTATAATGATGACAAATTATACAGTTAATGCATAAGGAATTCATGTTAGTGAAAGGCACACCATAGCGTTACGAATACAAACATGTATTCCAATATTGTAGTGTCTCCTCACTGCTTAGATTTAGAAAAAGTTACAAGGGTTTTAATTAACTTTTTTTCAGTGCTGAGGCTCACACAGTGCAACATCATCTGGCAGAAGTTGCTCTTTCATCTTTTCATCAATCTAATGTTGCTCATAGCATTGGGGGGGAAAAACTCATGCTCGGTGAGCGCTGTACTCCTTCAATCAAATTCTCTATGATAAGTATTCAGAGGAGGTGATGTGTAAGACCAAGTCTGACAAGTCTGACAAGAACCTCTAGTGGCTGTCAGGAAGACAGTTACAAGAAGGTATGTTAAGCCCTTCAATGAAAACATTGCCATATCTATTAAACAGCATTGTTTTAGATTGCAGAGTTAAGACTAAAGAGACACTGCACCCAAGCCACTTCATTGCCATGACAAATTCACTTCAATATAGCTAGGGGAAATGGATGCTACTCCATGAAGAGTGAGTGTGCTGATTATTGCCACAGAGAACTCACCCTAGGTTCCCTTTGTTTTAGCTAAAAGGGAACATGAGGTTGGGTAGTGAATAATAAATAGTCACTGATTCTGCATTTTACTTTCATATGTTAATAGACAGAATGTTTGTGGTAAAGAACATGAGATTTTTGTACAATTTGGTGGAGATAAACTTTAAGTATATTTTTTTTACCTCTGTGTAGATATCTGTTCCCCATACAGTCAGATTTGTAGTGAGGCATCCTGATGGACAATAAATCCTACAAAACATAATGACCAGCTTAATCCCTTCTTTACTAAAAATATAAAACAACAGGAGATATGGTGATTGCGCACACGGTAAATGATATCCTTGTATAGAATGAGATCCCTAGGTTCTGCAAATATAAGAAACCATCATAGGGTAATACATCTCAAAAAGGTTTCTATCATTGCGGTAATTGTTATGCCTGCAGGAACACTCATATAACCAAGAAAAAGAAAGATGACTTTATATCAAACATAACTAAAAATAATTTTAATATCACTTCTTTTATTACATGTGAGTCTACCCATGTTATCTATTTATTACAGTGTACGTGCGGCTTACAATATATAGGTAAAACCTCAAGACCGCTTAAAACAAGAATATATGAACATATTAGAAATATTAAAATTGGGTTTTTAAATCACTTTTTAGAAAGACAATTCCAATCCGAAAGAATTGGAATTTATAGCAATTCAGAAAATTCAAACTCATTGGAGGGGTGGAAATAGTGCTTTTAATTTAAGTAAAAAATAATCCAATTGGATATTTGAACTTCAAACATCATGTCCAAAGGGTTTAAATATTGACTTTGAAATAGGTCCAATTTTATAACTTAATTTCACCTCTCCTTTTTATTTGTAATCAGGCCCGGACTGGCCATCGGGCATACCGGGCAAATGCCCGGTGGGCCGCGATGGCCGTGGGGCCGAGGCCGGCAGGGGAGATCACAGGATCTCCCCTGCCAGCCCCTGCAGTGCCAGCGCTACCCGAGCACCGGCCCTGCTGTGTGTCTCCATGGGCCGGTAGGGAGATCAAAGATCTCCCTCACCGGCCCAGAGACACTGAGATGCGGCCGCCTGGGGAGTGTGGGAGGGAGGGAGGTAGGAGAGAACACCGGCGGAGCTCTAGCCAGCAGCTCCGCCGGGTCCTCTGGCGAGGTCTGAGCGTTGCCGCGGTTACCGCGGCAACGCTCAGATCTCGCAAGAGTGGGAAAGAAGCTGCAGTAAGGACCCCCCTCCCAGGCATAATGTAAGAAGGGAGGGGGGATATTTAGCAATCTGCCCCACCAGGGATCAGGCACCCCCCCATGGAAACCCGGCTTCCCACCCCCTAAAGGTAAGAAGGAGGGGGGGGGGATATAACTTTTTTTTATTATTATTAATAAAAAAAAAAAAAAAAATTAAATACAAAATACACTCACACTAACAGCCCCCCCAGACACACACACAGCACCCCCAGACACACACACAGCACCCCCAGACACACACACACAGCACCCCCAGACACACACACACAGCACCCCCAGACACACACACACAGCACCCCCAGACACACACACACAGCACCCCCAGACACACACAGCACCCCAAGACACACACAGCACTCCCAGACACACACACAGCACCCCCAGATACACACAGCACCCCCAGACACACACACACAGCACCCCCAGACACACACACACACAGCACCCCCAGACACACACAGCACTCCCAGACACGCACA